>NW_021569497.1:0-307 GCF_001605985.2 Dendrobium catenatum
GACATCAACGAATCATAAAGCGGGCTTGAGTTGAGTTGAGTGATAGGTTCGAGTCGATGCTACATCAGTGGGTGTCCACCTAAGGGAAATTCTATTGGATGACGTCTATTCTAGGCTACGAAGACCTAGGTGCTAGAATTGAGTCCGGGGAAATTGACCTCGAATAATGAGGTCAACAGTACAGACGATCAAATTCGTCCAAAATGTAACGGCTTTTCGTAATCAACACAACTTACGATACGAACCTTCATACAGACTTTTGGCTTTATCGATCGTACATACGAAAATAATTTCGTACAGACGATCT
>NW_021569498.1:0-274 GCF_001605985.2 Dendrobium catenatum
TGTCTCAAAGGCTCTCGTAGAGCTGTAAGTGAATCTGAATCCGATCTTAGTAAATCCTCTCGATCAATTCACGTATCCTCTAACTTTGGTTGACCTCTCCACCTTATCACATATCTTTTTCGTCCACCCTCTTTGTGGAAATAATGTTATCATTCAGACTCATGTCAATCACTTCTGCTATAGGTATTTTTTGGAATATTTGGGAGTGGGGGTGGGCTTGGGTTCTCACAAGGTGGAGTCACACAAGGCTTAATTTGAAGTGGATTTGGGGTTT
>NW_021569499.1:0-235 GCF_001605985.2 Dendrobium catenatum
TGTCATGATGTATTTTATTATTGTCTTGTTTTATTTAATGTTTTTCCCATTTTACCCCTGTGGGGAGTTATTTTATCATTGTAGCCCATAGGGCAATTTAGTATTTTCACTTTGTATGAGTTAAGACCTTTATATAGTGGTCTCTTGTATCATTTTGAGCTTAATGAATGTTTGAATGAAAATTTGCTACTTGTCTTCTTCTTCTTCTTGCATGAGGGCTAGGGAAGGGAGATAG
>NW_021569500.1:0-1315 GCF_001605985.2 Dendrobium catenatum
CCGATATGTTAATAACGGCTGCCTTAATTAAGAATCCATATTTAGACTTTCTATTTTAAGCTGATCGTCCAGGACGATATCAATATTGGTCTGGCCGATGTGGGCAAAAATAGAAATTCTAAGTCTCTCAAGTGTGTGTGTGTAGGGTTACTTAGCATCAGTCTTTTTGACCATTACAATTAGACTCAAAAGATAAAAAGCAAAAGTACAGACAGACTCAACCCTAAACCTATGCAATCCTGAACTTGGCTTCTTCTTAATCGTCCCGATCTTCGATTCCTGAAAAGTTAGAAGCAACAAGTAGTCCAAGTAGTGTTTTTCAATCATCAAAACACAAGCCATGAAAAATTAGATTTGCAACAATCTCCCCATTTTTGATGATGGCAAACATAAGTAGAAAAATTAAAAAAAAATTCATTAGAATATTCAAAGTTACAAACCCAAAACCAAACCCAAAACCCAACAACTTTTTCCTACACCCTACTCCCCTTTTTGTCATCACAAAAAGAGGGTCCATAAACAAAAGAAAAACATCACAAAAGACTAACAAGCACACTACAAAAAGACAGGAAACAAACAACACAAAGTACAGACTAAAACAACGAGGGATCCAGATCATCAGATGGAGGTGGTGGAGGTGGCTGCTGAAAGTAGGTGGCAAGTGTGGTGAACTGAGTATTGAACCAGGTGATGTCCTGGTCATGCTGCTGCTGCTGCTGAGTAAGAAAACTGTCAAATAGGGCTAAGTCCTCAGCGCGGTGCTGCTCGTAGCGGGCAATGTCCTCTGAGTGTTGCTGCTCCTGAGCAACAACGTAGGCGTCAAACCGAGTCTCCCAACGATCAAACCTCTCAATCAACTGATCAAACGGTGAATGCTGGTGGAGAGGGACAGGATCAGGAACGGGAGTGGGAGCGGGAACCTCCTCCTCTCTTGCCCCCCGACCTTCCCCATCTCCTGGGTGGAGATGAGTACTATGAAGTGCAGTGAAGGAATTGTTTGAGTAGAAAGGAGGGTGAAGGTCAGGACTAGCAGGATATTGGAGATTGTATTTGGTTTCAATGACATAGGCTATGATGTGTCCTAAGGCTAGATTGGGTTTCCTTTTGTGACCTGGATCGCGAATTGTGGTTAGGTGATCGATGTATCGAAAGAGTAGGTCAGTGGCATTGAATTCTCTTTGGGCCATAATGTAGAAAGTAGTGAGGGAAAGTAGCGGTGTGATGTGGATCCGGTCCCCGGCTTTTGGAATTATGGAGGTGCGAAGGACATGTTGGATAGTCCTAGCATCTTTGACTAAAGAGCTAGTCTCTCCAA
>NW_021569501.1:0-206 GCF_001605985.2 Dendrobium catenatum
TAGAAAGAAGAAAATGAAGAGAATGAAGACATCTCTCTTGTCACTAGCTAGACTCTTCATCGATCACTACTGCACTAACACCTGGCAGCCTACAGATGCCGAATTTATGCCCGAATGCCAATGTACACCGAAGTTCTGCCCGACCGTCTACTGACATCGGAGTTCTGCTGGAACACCAACTGACTGCAAAGTTCGGCCCATCCACC
>NW_021569502.1:0-473 GCF_001605985.2 Dendrobium catenatum
TCAATTCGATAATGAGATCACAAGCCGAGCTTATCAAGTTACAAAATTTAGCTTGAGCTAAAACTTTAGCTCATTTATTGAACAAACTTGAGTTCAAGCTTGATGAGGCTCAACTTGCGAGCTCATGAGCCAGTTCATAATAATATAGTAATATGATTAAAAAAAATAGTTACGTCTTTTTCTCTTACCAAAAGTTGCTAATACAATTAGGATTTGAAAGAAAAAGATATTTTAAGGAAAAAGTTGCTCAGTTGTAGCCATTCCCAAGATTATCTAAGGCTCTACCACCCTAGCATTAATGAAATAGTATCAATTTAAAAGAAAATGAAGTAAAAATTATAGTGATTCACAAAAAAA
Source organism: Dendrobium catenatum (assembly GCF_001605985.2). NCBI lineage: Eukaryota > Viridiplantae > Streptophyta > Magnoliopsida > Asparagales > Orchidaceae > Dendrobium > Dendrobium catenatum. The sequence goes on from NW_021569502.1 coordinate 358, forward strand.
AAAACATTCTCCTCTAATCACTCAATAAATTAATACTTCTTCTTCTCCGACACACATGATATTCTTCCTCTTCGATAGCTAATGTCACGACCCGACCCGACGGGGACGGATCCCGC
>NW_021569503.1:0-235 GCF_001605985.2 Dendrobium catenatum
GATCCATCTGCATAAATGAAAGGCAAGGGTTAGTAATAAGAATTTGATACATCACCCCGTATTTTCAAAATGCAGAGACTTGCACAGAACACAAAAACACAAATGGACAAAAATGATTAGCATAAGCAAGCAGTAAAAATAATTTTAAAACTTTATTGAATGCTAAATGAATTTGTCAAATGATCATTTTGAAATAAACAAAATCTTGAGTACGGGTTGAAATAATTGCTACTAT
>NW_021569504.1:0-317 GCF_001605985.2 Dendrobium catenatum
CTCATCAGAGTAGAGATTATAGGCTTATAGCAAATGAGTAATCACATTCGAAAAAGATATGGCTAATGTTTTCATCATAATAGTGGCAAAGAGCACAAGTATTGCTAACCGAAATACCCCTAGAGATAAGACAGTCCGCAGTTTTAAGGCCTCCCTTTAAAGTCATCCAGCAAAATGAAGAATATCTAATCACACACCTCTTATGCCACACAAATTTCCACCAGCTTACTTTGGGAAATTCTCTAAAATAAAATACTTTATAGTGCTTGTGATTACAATTCTTACCATCACCCCAGTATAAGTTATCAGTGGAGCCA
>NW_021569505.1:0-304 GCF_001605985.2 Dendrobium catenatum
ATTGATAACAAATAAATTTGAAAGTCTATTGAAGCACGAGCAAGAACATCAACAAAAGCAGAGTAAAGGTAAAAATTGTAAAAATGTTAATTTCTCTTCTGACATAATTTACTTCGGGTGTAGGAAACCCGGACATTTGAAGCGTGAATGCTCCAACTTAAAAACTCTTCATGCAAAGGAAAAGAGTAAAAACAAATCGTTTGTAACATGGGGAAAAGATAAAAAGCAAAAAGTCTCCTAGGCAGACTTAGTTTCTGATTCATCAGTACATGAGCAAGATGATGAGGTATAAGTATGTTAAGGT
>NW_021569506.1:0-792 GCF_001605985.2 Dendrobium catenatum
GAAAAACCTTTTAATTTTTGTCTTTTGAAATTCAAAGTTATTTATATGACTATTTTCAAACCTCTTTCAACTCTATCAAAACATAATTTTAAAATTAAATTTCAAAGTTCAATAAGATTAAGGTAAGAGGCTTTAGCTTAATTGCATCACTAAGAAAAACCAACTTGGTAACTTTAACATAATTATCAAAAGGATGCAATGCATTAATAAAATTCATAAAATTGAGTGGACATGTCAGAGATAGATTCTTCAAACTTGCGTATCTACAACTTTATTAATTCTTTTACATGTGATTTTTAGTAGGCTCTCATGCCATCAAAAAATTTTTTTTCCTAACTATAATAGTTTTAGATAGTGGCTGCACGGACGCGAACCCCACTACTACAAATTATGACGTCCATTCTACCAGTTGGTCATTTGGTAAACCAGCGCCCCCTCAAAATGCACTGAAGGTCTCTAGTCTAGACCACAGGCATTCTTGATCACCTGTAAAGGCCCTGTCCAAGTAAGTATTCTAATGCCATCAAGTTGCTAGAACATATATTAAAAAATAGGTTACAGAGACTCTCATGCCATCAAGTTGGTAGATCATATATTAAAAAAAATATGTTGAAGCATATACTTAGATTCATGCTACTACTCCGTCATGTAAATATTTAAATAAAATGTTTGTAACTCCAACATATATTTGCAATCATCAAAATGAGATGATCACTACAACATGCTAATGATAATGAAGCTATTGTTGCCTAACTATAATTTTTAATCCTTTAATTAATTAGAAGCCCTCTC
>NW_021569507.1:0-272 GCF_001605985.2 Dendrobium catenatum
TTTCGCCTGCATCAACATTTCTTTGATTCACCCCTTGTTCGTAAGCAATGAGTGAGCCAAGTAAGTTATCAATGGAATAGGTATTCAAATCCTTAGATTCAGAGATGGCAGTAATTTTTGCATCATAAGATGAAGGCAAGCATCTCAAAATCTTGTTAACTTTTTCATAATTCAAAAGTTTCTTTCCTAGTGCATGCAATGAAATAACTATCTGAGTAAACCTAGTGTAATGTAAGAAATCGATTCATGAGGTTTCATACAAAAAAGTTCGT
>NW_021569508.1:0-369 GCF_001605985.2 Dendrobium catenatum
TAGTTTTGTTAATTCTCTGCCCCGTCCAACCACAGTAGTCATCCAAGATTGTCAAGAGCTTCCGAACATTAGGGATGGTAGCACCTGCAAAACATAAAATGTCGTCAGCATAAAGGAGGTGGGAGACGGCCGGTCCTCCCACCCTGATTTGGACTCCTAACTCCGGGTAGTTTTGGCGAAAGTGGAGAGACAGTAGCTCCGAGCAAAGGATGAATAGGTATGGTGAGAGCGGGCACCCCTGCCAAAACCCACAGCCAGCCGTTATCCCTTCCATAAGGGTTCCATTCACCAGAATAGCAAACCTTGGAGAAGTGACGTAGCTCATCACCCATGATCGAAATCTTTGGGGGAAACCCATCTTCATCAGCA
>NW_021569509.1:0-291 GCF_001605985.2 Dendrobium catenatum
TAATCCTTCATTTATTATTTATTCCTCTGCTTTATATGTTAATTTCAATCTGTACTTCTACCATATTTGTCTTATTTAAGAAGCTAAAATCATACCTTTGCAACTAAAAAACAAAAACTACATTTTTTTATGCTTATTAAGTTCTTTGATTTCTTAATAGGCTTCCTCTGATGAACTTTGTCAAATCCTAAATTTTAATGTTTGATTTCTACTACATTTCAGCATTGAGATATTCAAGCATAACAAGGAAGAACGAATTGCTCGAACCTGGGGAACAACTGCCCCAGGATT
>NW_021569510.1:0-310 GCF_001605985.2 Dendrobium catenatum
GGGCGTTCTGCTGCTTCAATCTTTCTTCTACAGAGTCGCTGATTGGGTTTGAAAAAACGTTTCGTTTCTCTGTTGATCATTAATTAGTGTAATTGCAGGGTTGAAGTTCTTAGTCTGTGGAGGTTTTCGGAGGAGATGGTAGATTTTTGTGTCACTGATCTCAGTTCCTCGGTGCCCGCCCGTAAATATTTGAAAATCGGTTTTAAAAAATTTCTGCTATTTTTAGGATGGGAATAGCGGTATAAATGACAATGATAACGAAGAGTTCAGTCTGGAGAGTGATGAAAGTGAGAAGGAAAACCGAGCCGGA
>NW_021569511.1:0-355 GCF_001605985.2 Dendrobium catenatum
GATCCCCGCCATTCCCCCTTAATCCTCCATAGTTCCCTCTTTCCCACGTTCCTGGACCTCCCCACGTATCCCGATCTTCCCTTGCTCTGCCCTGTCCCAATCCCCCTTCAAAATCCCCTCTCCGATCTTCAAAAAATGCTTCCCGGCGCCCCTGCGATGCTCCCAACCAGCACCTCTTGGTTCCCCACCCCCATAGTCTTGCCTTTCCACATACCTTCCTCCTCTCTCCTCTCTCTGGAAAGGCTCCAGATGAGGTCTTCCCCTACTTCCTTCCACGATTTCCACTTCTTCTTCGTCCCGATGGATTTCAGAGTTGATGTTCTTCGCTGCGGGCCCTTTTGCATCAGACGCCGCC
>NW_021569512.1:0-202 GCF_001605985.2 Dendrobium catenatum
AGGACTGGGTGGAAGGACTGATTCTAGCACGGGTACAAGACAGCATAGGATTGTTGGCTCAAGGACTTACAGTGAGAGATCAGGGAACCAGATGGATGATAGGGACGATAGAACTGACAGAGATCAGAGAGAGACAATTGCGCCACGATCTCCTGCATTTCCTCCAGTGGTGCCACATGTTTACAGTCTACAGCATCATGCA
>NW_021569513.1:0-264 GCF_001605985.2 Dendrobium catenatum
ATATATATATATACATATATGATCAAATTAATGAAAAGTTAATATCATGCTATCATTTGTCCACTTGAAATTATATCTACATGACACCTCGTCATAATTTTCTGGATTTGTGCAACTCCTCGATTCGTGTGCGTGTCACCTCATTTAGCGTGTCAATTTATCGAATATCAGAATTAGATAAATTATTAGTGGAATTAGGGTATTGACGATGTCTCGGTCGCAACGAAGCAGTCCGTTTCATGATTGGACATCATCTAAGCGACG
>NW_021569514.1:0-2707 GCF_001605985.2 Dendrobium catenatum
ACTAAAAATAAAATGGTGATGTTTCAACCTCCTCCAAAATTAAGTAGTGAAGTAATTTTTGAAAGAATAAGGTTCATGCCCACCATAATGGATTCTCCAACATTAGCTGAGTTCAGATTGCCAAGATATGGTGTCAAACATAATTGGACTAAGAAAAGTATTTTTTGGACATTTCCATATTGGAAAACAATCCTTATTAGACATAATTTGGATGTTATGCATATAGAGAAAAATATTTTTGATAATATTTTCTATATAGTTATAAACGTCAAAGATAAATTGAAAGATAATATAAAAGCAATGATGGACTTAAAGGAGATTTATAGGTGGAAAGCTTTGGAATTGAAGGATGGCGGAGCTGAAAATTTTCTGAAACCAAAAGCTCCATTCATATTAACTTTAGAGCAAGAACGAGCAATTTGTGAATGGGTGAAGACCCTACAAGTACCTGATGGATATTCTTCCAATCTAAGCAGGTGTGTTGACATAAGATCAGGGAGATTATTTAGATTGAGAAGTCATGATTGTCACATCTTCATGCAATGTCTATTATCAAATGCTTTTAGTTATCTGCTAGATTAAATTTTAAAGCCCTTGATCGAGCTAAGTGTATTCTTCAAAGATTTATACTCTTCTAAATTAAATGTAGAGAACTTGATTCTTTTGGAGCAGCAAATTCCTTTCATTTTGTGTATCCTTGAGAAAATATTTTCTCCATGATTTTTTGACTCTATGGAGCATCTACCTATTCATTTACCATATAAGGCTATGGTTGTTGGACCTGTTCAGTATAGATGGATGTATCCTTTTGAGAGATATTTAAATAAACTTAAGAAGACTACTAAAAATAAAGCATGACCCGATGGCTATATCTGTGAACAATAATTAACATTCGAGACAACTCAGTTTTGCTCATATTATTTTGAAATAATGTCTCAATTAGGTGAAAGTACAACACCTCAAAATATTGGTAAATCCTCTAATATATCTATATTCGGTGGAAGTGGTGAACCTGTAGGTGCTAGCACCGTGCGCTATTTGACTGATAAGGAGATGACAGTTATCACATTGTATATCTTACTTAAATGTGATGAAATTGAGCCGTATCTCAAGTAAGTATGAGTTAAGTTGTTCATATTTTCAATATTTTTCTAAACTTTGTTCTAAACACAAAATGATTATTTATAGAAGGTTCATTGATGGTTTAAGTACATCAAAAGAAGGAGAAGTCCAGAAGATCGTGGAGAAAGAATTCACTTCTTTGTTTAAAAATACGGTATATTTTGAATAATTAATCTTAATTAATTAGTTCTATCTGCAATTAGTATTAATAATAATAATATCTTGTTTATTTAAAGGTACACACTGAAGATAGTGATTCGCAGTACTCAAGATTATCTGAGTTAGCTTGGGGACCAAATAGATTAATTAAATGTTATCAAATATTTATGGTCAATGGTTATAAATTTCAAACAAAAAATTAGTGTGAAGGTAGGAAGGCAAAAAATTCTGGCGTGTGTGTAAGAGGGAACACCCATACAGGGAATAATTCTGAGTACTACGGGGTATTACAAGAAATATTAAAGGTATAATATCCTGGTCACAAAAATACTGTGTATCTCTTCAATTGTGAATGGTTTGGTCCAGTAAAAAATAGAGGCATAAGAGTACATCCAATTTACGGTGTAATAGAAGTAAAACGGGATAGGAGATATGCAAAGTTTGATCCATTCATCATTGCTGGTCAGGTTACTCAAGTCTATTATGCTAACTATCCAAGCAGAATACGAGGCAAACAGGATTGACTAGTAGTTATGAAGATAAAACCAATGGGAGTAATTGAGAAAGCTAGTTCAATACCATCATCACATCAAGAAGAGTTTATGTCAAATTTAAAAAATCTCCTAATCAATGAGGATGACCAAATCAAAATTAATGAGAGCAAGTTTTAGTTAGAGGAGGTAGATTTAACCATAGAGGAAAGTAATGATGAATCTGATAGTGTTGGAAATGTATAATCATATAAAAGTGAATCAACAAATGATGAGTTAACATAAGGTAAATTAAATTTTTTTTTTATTTCACCACATTTATTTTATTATTATTGCACTGCATTTTTTTAGTTCACTGGATTTTTTTACTTCACTGCTTTTTTACTTGTATACGGCATTAATTTTTATTAAGTTTTTGTTATAACTCATGTTTCTAATATTTCTTATTTATTTCTGTGCAGATGGCTTCAGGTGAAGAGCCTGGTAGAGTATTGATCAAAAATATTTTTAATAGGCGCACCAAGAAGATCACTACAACTGGACCAGCTAGGCTAGTACATACTGAGGGGACCACCTCGTCTCATCCTGCTACATAGTCTCAGCCTTCTACACAATCTCAGCCTGCTACACAGATTCAGCCTATCACTCAGCCTTTACCCACTCCTGGATCCAGTAGCCCGTAGTTCTACTCAGCAGACCCTTGATTTCCTTCACTAGATCCAGCACAGAGTACTCCTTTCTACCCATACTATGCACCCCCACCTTATGCTGGTGCCCCTCCTAGTTATCCATTTCCACCAAATGTTCCACATACTATCCCCCACTACCCCATCAGCCTTCTATAGATGGACCTTCAACACCAGCTACACTAAAGCAGGCGACAGATGGTCGAATGTTGATAGCACCTGAGGGTGACACGTAAGTACATTCTCTTT
>NW_021569515.1:0-715 GCF_001605985.2 Dendrobium catenatum
ATAAATTCAAGATAAACAGATAAGAGAGAGGGGTGCAAGTCAAAAGAGAGACCAAGATTTTTAAGTGAAAAAACTTGCAAAGGGGAAAAACCCTGGGGCATGACTCAGTCAAAATGGTTCCGCTAGTATTTGTTGTTGATTGTAAATAAGGTCATTTCTTTTGGGGAAGGCCTTAGATCGACGTAGCAATTATGTATCGTATATATCACATTATATGGTAGGAGTTGAAAGACTTTAATGATATGAGAGTTGTTCTCAGAGAGTGTTGGCTTGTTCCTTTGGTTGGTAGGATCTTAGTCAGGTGACAATGGTGAAAGGAACTATAACGGGCCAACGACGGTGGTAGGAGGGAATGTAGTCGACGAGCGACGGAGAATGGAGGGACTATGGTCGGCGGGCGACGGAGGTTGAAGGGATCTTCGTTAACGTGCCATGGAGGTTAGAGGGACCGTAGTAGGCATGCGATGAAGGTTGGAGGTGTAACAACCCAAACTCTTTACTTTTGAGATATTGTCTACTTAGGGCTAAGAGCGTCATAATTTTTTTTGTTGGTGTAACTTCCCAATAGGTCATCCATATCAAAATTATATTTAATTAATTAATTATCATTACAGATGACTTTATTAAATCGATAAAGACTCGTTAATCTCTGCACTTTGGCTTGATCGGCCATTTGTTACAGGCTACAATCGTGATAACACAAAAAAATCTTTTT
>NW_021569516.1:0-739 GCF_001605985.2 Dendrobium catenatum
TTAATTTCTTTCTAAAATAACATGGTGGTCCCATGCTTTGAGATGTGTATAAATTAACCATATAAACAAGGGATATGACCGACTACATCATTCTCTACTCTCTTCTAATGGGAAGATCACCATATTGTGATGAGAATGTCCTTAAGAATGGCCCTTGGACTCTTGAAGAAGATCAGAATTTGGTTCATTACATCGAGCTAGAAGCATGACCATGGCAGTTGAAGGGCTCTTTCTAAGCTTGTTGGTATTGAATTCTTCCTCACTTTCTCTTTATAGTATCAATCATTTTGTATGAATATGAGTATTGGTCAATAAAGCATGTTTTATTGCTCACTTGTAGGATTTAATAGAGGTGGGAATAGTTGTAGTTTAAGATGGACCAATTACTTGATGCCATATATATATCAAGAGGGGCAAGTTTTCACGTGAAGATGTACAAACCATCTTCAACTTCCACTCTATCCTTGTGAACAAATAACTAATCTTTTCCACGCATAAGCTTTCTTTTATTATTTGTAGATATATAGCAAACATAATTAGAACATGAAGATTTAATTTTTTATTCATTTTCTATGTAAAATTAAAATCATTACATGTTAGGGTTTTTGAAGGTGTTTATGTGGTTTAAAATCAATAACGATTTCTAACTGCATCAACTAAATTGCTAGCCTATTAAATTTATCAAAATTTTAAGTTAGTTTTTTTTTTTAATTACCTATTAAGTGAAATGAATGTGTGA
>NW_021569517.1:0-805 GCF_001605985.2 Dendrobium catenatum
GGGGTGCTGAATGGGAATGCAGGGAGGGATATTATGACTACCGAGGTTGATTTTGAAGGAAGGAGAGGGGAATTCGATGGAGGTTTTGTGTATGAAAGGGCAAGGGAAGCTGATCGAGAGACTTGGGGAGGGCTAAGCACTTGGGAAAGGGGAAACTATGGAGGAATAAGGGGAAACGGGGGAGATCATAAGATGAGGAAGCTGAAGATGCTCATTTTTGAAGGGGAGGACGCACATGGGTGGATCCATAAAGTGGAGAGGTACTTTGCCATCAATGGTTTGACGAAGGAGGAGAAGTTGATAGCAGCATGCTTATGTTTGGAGGGAAAGGCATTGTCATGGTACTAGTGGAGGGACCAGAGGAGACCATTATGGAGCTGGAGAGAGTTCAAGGATTATTTAATAAAACATTTTCAAACCGGCAGGGGAGGAGACTTCTATGAGCAATTCTTTGCACTAGTGCAGGACAGATCAGTGGAAGACTACCAAGAAATATTTGAGCATCTGGCCAATCGAGTGGAACGATTTTCAGAGATGACATTGGAGGGGAACTTCCTAAAGTGTCTCAAATCAGAGATCATAGATGCAGTGAAGGGCATGAGGCCTCATGACTTGGGAGAGGGTATGAAGTTGGCACAACTGGCGGAAAATTAGAGGTATCATGAGAGGGGAGCTAGGAGCAGCAATTCAGGAGGCTCTTATAGGATGACGATCACTCTTTTAGCACCCAAGGCCCAAGGGGCATGCATCAAGCAACATTAATGAGACTCCCAGGGAGAATCCAACAGGAGGAAGTGGGGGGGGG
>NW_021569518.1:0-208 GCF_001605985.2 Dendrobium catenatum
TTTTCGTATGCCACTCTCTTTTGTTTTTGGTGAGAATCTTCTTTAATAATTTCACCAGCATCTTGTTGAAGGCTTCTGCCAATCCATTTTCCCTTGGATTGTATATGGATGAATACCGCCAATCAATTTTGTGTCGATCAACGAACTTGTAGATTTTTGTACTCTTGAATGCAGTACCATTGTCTGAGATTATGCGGCGTGGCACACC
>NW_021569519.1:0-370 GCF_001605985.2 Dendrobium catenatum
CATTAATAAGAAAAACATGTATAAAGTTTTCATAGAATTTAATGTTTTAATTTTCATTTTGACTATATACGATTTTTGCTCTCGATGATTCAAACAAAATTCATCTTTTTTTTTTAGACAAACCAAATCATATTTCAATCAAACATATTAAGCTCCAATTAAAATTAAGAAATGTTTATTTCGAATCTACTAAATTCTGAGGCCATGCGTTTTCCAAAAGTTTAAACATCCAAACTTCTTGTAAATATCGTGTACCCAATCAACTATAGCAACATTACAATGAGAAAATTTCAAACGTTTTATTTGGGGCGGTTTTTATTTTTTTTTAAAGTAAAAATTTAATACAAAATTAAATTTTTGTACTTAAAAA
>NW_021569520.1:0-1282 GCF_001605985.2 Dendrobium catenatum
GGGATAATGGAAGTTCTAAGAACATGCTGGATGATACAGGCTTCACGCAATAAAGTTGAAACTTTAGGTTGATGATCCTTAACTCTTATTCCTCTAATCACCCTATAGACTTCAGTCCAGTCAAAAACTTGAGTTTGTCAAAGTGTGTGCTCTTAACCCTTCAGTCCTTAAGTTTAGAAAAATACCAAAGTCATCTTTGGTGATTTCAACTTTCTTTTTTGAAAAAAAAATAACTGATAACAGAGTGGTCGGAGTTGAATGACATGTTTGCCAGAAAATAATGGAAGGTTTCTTTATTGTAGAAGTGAACTAAAGTGAGGATCAAAATAAATTGAGTATGGGCAAACAAGTGCATTATCTTAAAGGTTAAATGATCCTGTAAGAGAACTCTAGATGGAGTGATTTTTGTAGAGACAAACCTAAGAAAAGATTCTTCATTGACTCTAAACAGGAAATTTTCGGATGTATTCCTAGGAGGGCCCTTAGCCAAAGTCTTTTGTCGCTTGGTAGAACTTGCCATTGAAGGATTTGAAAAGATGAAAGCTTTGAAAGAGATGTGTGAGAGTGACTGTTCAGTAAAAATTGCCGTTAATTTTTAAAGAAGAACAACTGTTCGTACCAAACGAATTTTTCGTTCGTCCTGTACGAATTAAATTCGTCCCCGTACAAAAATATTTCGTATGGACGAATTAATGAGTTTAAAAAATAACGACTTTTCGTAAACACATAATTTTTGAAGCATCCTTTCGTACAGACTTTTGACCAAGACAATCGTACAGACGAACACGTGTTCGTACAGACGATCGAAAGTTAACTCGTTTTAATGGCGGTTGAAAACCTTCCCCCGCTATGAACCGACATCTGTACATGTGGACGAACCAAAGGTTCGTACGGACGAAGTTCATAATAAAAACTATCTTATCCGTTCAATTGTTGTATTCAATCGTCCCGTCGTTTGAGAAAAAAATATTTCATCCTGGACGATCGTGAGAATCGTACAGACGAACTACATTAAAAAAACTGCTCTTATGACGGTTTGAAATCATGCAGATTGACATTTTACACATATCGTCCTGTACGAAAAATTTTTCGTCCCGGACGATTAACACAAATTTTTTGAATTTTTGTATTTTTATCAAAGAAAACCAGAAGAACACACAAAACACAATAAACAACGACAAATGTACAGACTCTAAATAAAAATCACTCAAAAACAAACAAAAATCACAAAAGCAAGATCATAAGACCATAAACTACGAAAACAAAACATCAATGTTGCAAA
>NW_021569521.1:0-444 GCF_001605985.2 Dendrobium catenatum
AAGCCCGATGATGTGAAGCTTGATTTATATCGTAGGGAATTTCTTCCAAATTATTGGATTTGGACATTACATGGCGAGTACGAGCCACAAAGAGATACTCATGCCGGTTCATCTACAGCTTATGAAACATTTGATGAAGATCAAATGAGTAGACCCTATGAAGACCTTATTTTTGATGTAACAGGTCATAATTTAAGGTCTAATGTGGTAGAGCCACCAAATGCATAGACACAAAAATTCTTTGAGTTATTACATTCAGCTCAAAAGCCAATTTGGGAAGGTTATAGTACACATTCAGAATTATCCATTGTAGTGAGGATGCTAAGTATTAAAACTGAGTATAATATTCCCTGTGAGTGTTTTAATGATATTATTGGTCTTATGAAGGAAATTAATCCAGCTGGCAATTTAATTTCCTCAGACTTGTACCGAACAAAGAAATTA
>NW_021569522.1:0-322 GCF_001605985.2 Dendrobium catenatum
TTCCTGAATATTGTATATAATCTTAGAGAAATAGAGATGCATATGGGTATTTTGATCAATAGAATTTGCTTTTATTGATATTTGATTTTATTACTAATAAATAAAATTAGATAGCTCTAATTATTTTATATTAAAAGATAAAAAAATAATTCTTCCAAATTAAATTCTTGGGCACAATAAATTTGGTATCAAAGTTGTTGTTGGAAGCATTGATTGAATTGTTACCAGTTATAAGATATTGATTAAAGTGTATTATTTTACATCCATAATTAATTGCATGAGTGAATGATATGTGATTGGATGAGTTATATGAGTGTATGAT
>NW_021569523.1:0-256 GCF_001605985.2 Dendrobium catenatum
TCCTACGGATTCACTGCAGGAAAATAGTGCGTTGCCGACCGGTAAAATCCACCAAAAAATGCTTAAAATCCATTTGAAATAATCATTTATAGCAAATTTCTGGCTGAAACTTATGCGAAAGTAAAACACGCGTCAGAAACATGTTACCATCACAAAATATTATGGCAAAAAAATTTCCGGTGAAATTCCCCCGGGAAAACAAAAAAAAAACAAAAAAAAAAATTTATAGATCCAGCTGGGCTCACCGGAAGCCATG
>NW_021569524.1:0-263 GCF_001605985.2 Dendrobium catenatum
TTAAGATAATGTTTGAAATTTTATAATTTGAACCTATTGGAGAATGACATCTTCACCATCTAGGTGATATCATTCATGTTGGTGAGTTATAGTATAAAACTAAAAAAAAATCTAAAAGCTAGTACTCAAATTTTTTGAAAAAATAATTATAATTATTTTGCACTTTTTAAACAAAGATTGTAAATCTTGCAAACAACATGATTCTAGTAAAATAAGCACCTCAATAGATGCTATTAGACATTGAGCAGTAGGTCATGGTTGAA
>NW_021569525.1:0-271 GCF_001605985.2 Dendrobium catenatum
CTTTTTAAGATTAGAGGGAGTTAAATACTGAAAACTCTTTTGGGATATGTGCTATTTTATCACTTTTGACTGGGTCCACACCCTCCTATACTCGTTAGGATCGGTGATGTTGATCCTTTATTAGAAAGTGAATGGCTTCTTCCTATCAGTCCTGCTCTGATAGTTGAAGGCCTCAGTCCATTCATTTGAGATGAATGTGATAGGGGATGTCTAAATCACTAATTTAGACCATTGAGAGATGTAATACTGGGTCCACACCCTCCTGCGTTTG
>NW_021569526.1:0-282 GCF_001605985.2 Dendrobium catenatum
TGTGGTGGGTGGGGAGGGAGTTGGTCTTCCTAGGGTTTTCTGTTGTTGGGCTGTGAATGAATGTTCGTTGGATCTCCTTTGATTGGATGAAACCTTTGATATATCGTACGAATTTATTTCTAGGGATCGGTTTCTGAAGGTAGATTTTGGTTGGTCAGTGTAGGAAAAATGGGTTCATCGCTGTGGGATGCTAGACTAAGGCCGGCAGATTCTATGTTTGGGGCATTTGTTGTGATGTCACAAGAAAGTGCTGAGTTGAATGTATTAACGAGTGAACCAGTT
>NW_021569527.1:0-225 GCF_001605985.2 Dendrobium catenatum
TTAAAAATCATTAATTTCATGATTCATTTTATAACTCGGATTTTAACAATTATCTAGGTGAGTTTATTGGAACAATACATCTCATGATTTAAACTTAAATTAAACACAAATTTATAGAGATTATTGGCCATCGTCGCTCGACTAATGTCCTTCCGACCATGGTTTAAAATTACGCAATATGAGGCTCCCCTTGAGGCCCGCCTTTGCGCAATTCCAGTAAAAAAC
>NW_021569528.1:0-288 GCF_001605985.2 Dendrobium catenatum
AGCTTGAATAGTTATGAGTAAATTAAGTTAGCTCATACTCAACTAGCTGTTGAACCTAATTTAGACTTATAAGTTGACTTGACTAACTCAACCAAAATGAATATATGGTTTTATAGACACTACCCTCATTTGGTCACTCCATCACAACTTGATTTACTATAATATAAAAGTTGCATTAGGTTGAGTCCTGATGATATCATTCTAAATAATTATAGTAATGAAATCACAAAATAATTAAAAAAAATAAAGTAAACAGGTAAGAATTAGATAATAGTAGGATATTAATTA
>NW_021569529.1:0-216 GCF_001605985.2 Dendrobium catenatum
GCTTGTTGCCTTTAAATTCTTGACAAACAGCGCAGCGTTCGACGAAACGGGAGACGTCTCGATGAAGTTTAGGCCAGAAAAATCGAGCCTTGAGCTGTTGGATCGTTTTCTCGCGACCCAGGTGAGCAGCCAAACCGCCCGCGTGAGCCTCTTTAATGAGCTGTTGCCTGTAGGATGATTCAGGAATGCATAGTGCGTTCCCCTTGAAGAGGTACC
>NW_021569530.1:0-219 GCF_001605985.2 Dendrobium catenatum
ATTGCTTGCCTTTGTCCTGAGGGGGCAACCTAGGAGGAAAGACTTTACCGCCACGGAGTTGCACCTGCTCGATATCCTCAGGCGGGCAAATTAGAGCGGTGTCTACACTCACTGTAGGCATTGGATAGTCGTTTCCCGAAAGAGAGTCAGAATCTGAAAACTCTATCTCGATATGACTTCCTTGAAAATCAAATTAGGGGAAATCACTTTCTGATAAGG
>NW_021569531.1:0-236 GCF_001605985.2 Dendrobium catenatum
GATATTAGTTCGTACGGGACGATATTAGTTCGTACGGGACGATTAGACAGTTATCTCCTATTGAGCACATGGAATGAATAAGAACTGGCTTGATAAATTTTTCTAAGTCCTATTCGTCCTGGACGAAATTAAATATCATCCATGATGATTTTTTCTCTGTAAAATTTTCATCAAGACGAAATTAAATTATCGTACATGATGATTTGCTCCTGTAAAATTTTCGTCCAGATGAAATT
>NW_021569532.1:0-265 GCF_001605985.2 Dendrobium catenatum
ACCGTTAATGATCAATGGTGAGAAATCTTTGCACGATCAGGTCTAGGAAAACTACAGCACATGGGATGATGAAAAATGGGATGCTTAATACTTATAGGTTTGCTTAATAATACTTAGGGGGTCATTGAGTAGTTTAGCTCTTTTAATTTGAGTTTAAACTTAATTAATTGAACTCAATTCTATTACTCACGAGGTAAATCATTTATGATGAAAGAAAAAGTTTATATATTTTAAATTAAAATAATTATTATAATAAAATGATAAT
>NW_021569533.1:0-523 GCF_001605985.2 Dendrobium catenatum
CATGTATACAATGTTGACAATATGATGCTTTCGTAAGTGTGCAACAATGGTAATACAAGTATTTTACTCACTGAATGATCATATATGATAATTGTTTATAAATATAATTATATTGGTTTATATGTATATTTTATTGGATTATGGCTTGATACAATTGATTTAGCCTTGTATAATGCACATTATTGAGATATTTCATGTATAATTTGTGACCTTTTTTTAGTATTAATATTTTTTTAACTCAACATAATATTTTATATATATTTTTAGTTTCATTGTATTATATAAGTCATCATTATTATGCTATAAAAATACTTTTAATGAAACTTTCTATAATTTATAAGCTTCATCACCATTAGATAATATCTTTTCCATTCCATTTTATTCTCGTTCTCCCTAACCAAACCAATGGCGAGGAAGAAAAGAGAAGAGGAAGAGCGAAAGGGCAAAAGAGTCAAGTTATTTTTCCCATCTTTCCTTTTCATATAACTATATTATGAATTGGTTGTGCTCTTTTGTCCAAGTC
>NW_021569534.1:0-352 GCF_001605985.2 Dendrobium catenatum
TAACAAGTATAAGCTCAAATGTCTCTAAACCATTTTCGAAGGAGTTCTTAACAATTAAGCAATCATAGAAACATAAGCATGATACTTAAAGCATAAAAGAATATAAAAGCAATGTGATTGGAAAAACGCTAGACTTGCATAATAATGTAAAACATGCTATGTGTGAAAGAAATGGAATTTTTCTTCTAAATTTAAAGGAGCCACATTTACCTACCTCAACACAACGAGCTTCGCCTACTATCCTTATGAACTTCTCCTTTCCACTCGTTCAACACCGAAAAGAAATACATGCATCAAATAAAGATGCACTAAACCCTCATAACTTTTCTAACCTTAAGCTAGGGTAAATAAG
>NW_021569535.1:0-864 GCF_001605985.2 Dendrobium catenatum
CGTAACCGCCGGCGGAGCCGTTGGTAATACCGACGACCTATAAACCGCCGGTTCAAACCGCCGGTATAGGCCATTTTTCCTGTAGTGGAAACAATAGGGCAGTCCTTGAGTAAATCACACTTAACAGATTATTCATCCTCCCCACTAGCCTCCGAAGAGGAATCAGACGAAACTTGGAGCCAATCAATTTACAACCTAATTGCCTCCCCCGAATTGGCACCCACATGATCAACCAAAGCCTTAGGAGATAAAAGGTTAACTGGAACCTCAACAAACCGACCAGTAACGTGGTCAATAGGCGTAACAAGGGAATCATCAACACAGGCAGAACCCCCATTCACCAAGCTAACACCAGATTTATCCACTCGGTCAGGGAAAAGCTCAATAGGGTTGCGAGACGAATCTGAAAACTCCACAGCCACATCAGGCTCAACAACCCTAGGCAAACAGGACAGGGCAGACACAACAGCCAAATAGGATAAAGCGAAACTGGAATTAACAACACAGCCCAAACGACCACCTACACTAGCACAATCTCGAGAACCCTGAACAACAGGCAAAACCCCACCCACCACACCTACAGAAACAACCAAAGGAGAAACAACAGCACCCTCACCACCAGAACCCAAACCGACCACAGGTAAGGGGACAATGTCGCATCCATCTACCAGCTTTTCCACAGACTCAACATTCAGAGAGGGCTTATCTAAAGAAATGGCCACCTGCACTTTAATAGCACCCTCCACCGCAGGAAAAATAAGATTTATAAACAGAATATCCTCAGAGGGAGAAGAGGGAATAATCGGTTCTTAATTTACCAAAACCTTTTGAGAAACCTTACACAGAGCCGAAACATCAGCCACC
>NW_021569536.1:0-579 GCF_001605985.2 Dendrobium catenatum
ATATAAAATAGATGCTACTAGAATTCACTAAGGACTACCTATGTTATACAAGCATGAAGAATCCTCAAAAAGATCACCCAAAAAGACTTACTGAGAGGCATTCCCAAATTAGAATTCACTAAAGACTACATGTGTGATGACTTTTAGATAGGAAAATAATTCAAATCCTCCTTCCACTTAATCAAGGACATTAACACTAGCAAACTTTTAGAAGTCATTCACATGGATCTTTTGGACCCATTAGCATTGCAAGCTTAAGAGGGAAAGTTTTTGGGTATGTGATTGTTGGTGATTACTCGAGGTTTACTTAGGTTAGATTCTTATCTCATAAAAGTGAATCATTCGAGGAGTTTAGGGCACTATACACTTGGATTTAAAGGAAGATAGAATGTGAAATTCTGAGAGTTCACAGTAACCATGGTAGAGGGTTTGAAATTGAAAATTTTGAATCATACTAAAAGGAGTAAGGGATAGATCATAACTTTTCAAACTCCTAAAATCCCTCAGTAGAATAGGGTAGTTGAAAGAATAAATGGGACATTGGTAGAAGCTACTAGAACCATATTATCTTAATACTCA
>NW_021569537.1:0-1622 GCF_001605985.2 Dendrobium catenatum
CAGAGCACAGTAGAATGTGACAGAATGCCAACAAATATTAATTATTAAACGTGGAGAATCAAACACATAAAAAACTACTGAAATTTTCTATATATTCTTTATGAGATCTTAGGTAGTTTTACTTGGCTTACCATGTAAAAAAATATAGTAGATATTTGGGTTAATTTAGCATTATTAAGTACTTTGGGTCAATTTAAGATAATTTTTTTTTACTAATTTTCCTTTCAAAATGCTATCATATTTATATTTAGTCAATATATTCTCACTTTTTTAAGAAATTTTTATTTTAAGAAGTCGTTTTTTAAAGAAGTTGTATCTTTTTATAACTGTTTTACAATCACTTTTATAAAAAGTTAGAGATGTCTCAAACAGACTCTTAAGAGTTAAGGTTCCGTTTGGGACGACTTTCATTTTGCTTCTTAAATCAATTTTTTAGTACAAAAGTTTTAATTCTTGCACAAAAAAATTGTTTTAAGAAGCAATACAAAAATCATCAGAAACGAAGCCTAATATGTTATTATTATTGAGTTTTGCGTAGTTATTTTTTATAAAGCTGGTTTTCATTTGAAAATTAGGTCATAAATGAAAAATAAAAAGAGCTTTGAAATCATTCTAATCAAGCTTTTATAAGATTTTTCCATTATTTTTTCAAATTTATTTTTCAAAACTACCTCAATCAAATAAATTTTGAAGTTTTTTTTTTTTAGCTGTTCTCTCAAGCAAAAGGAGTTTATGTTATTTTGGGTACATAGATAGGATTTTATTACTGTTTTTAAAGCATCTTTTTAGTACAAAATTAAAAAATTTATACTAAAAAATTATTTTAAAAACAGTAAAAAAACCGTCCCGAACGAAGCCTAAATCACGTGTTGCTGCTCAATTATAGGCAATGTCACATACCAAGATCTTAAATGGCAAAACATTGCATGTGAAATTCTTCTGTAGCAAAATATTCTGCTGGTCCAGCAGGATTATATGCATTAATTATTGACCTGTGGGGCCAATCATGTTCATCATGCTCAAGCCATATCAAGCTAATATTAAATATTTGTTGCAAGAAAATTTTTTAAAACTCTTGATATATATAGGTTAGTTAGGCAATATTTATCCTTAATATTATATATAATCACATGATTAGTGTCAAATAATTGTTTATTTTGTAGTTATGTGATGCTTTATGTTTTTCTAGAATGAATATTTTGTATGTAATTACATGATTAGTTACTGTATATTATGCATTAAAATTATAGTATAATTTTTATTCATATATAGTTTTTTTAAATGTTATTACCTCCTTAAAAATATACTAGATAAACTTATATGCACAAGACTTAGGCTTCGTTTGGGACACAACTTTCGTACTATTTCAAGATAATTTTCTATTACAATTTTTTTTTTTTTTTGCATTAGAAAATTGCTTTAAGAAACAACAAGAAAGCCGTCCCAAAAGGAATCTTAGAAAGCAGTAAGAAAGCTACCCCAAATGAATCCTAAGACTTTGTTTTGAACAGTTTTTTAACTATTTTTTAAAGGACACAACTCTCCTTGGCCTATTGGTTGAGAGCTAAGGCTTCCAACTAAGAGGACTAAGGTTCGAGTCTATGTGTATGCGTCGTGTGTGT
>NW_021569538.1:0-924 GCF_001605985.2 Dendrobium catenatum
CCGCTCAAATGGCGTGATCCACCGCCGGAATACCCACTGCTCGAGCTTCCGTTGCGATGGCGCGATCCTCCTCCGCTTCATTGCCAGATCCGTGTTCCCGAACCTCCATTTTCTTCGATTCCCACCACCGCCGTTGATTCAAACAATCGCTCAAGTGGCGATCCGAGAGCCTACAATTGCTTTAGTTCACCAGAAATGGCTGTTCCCCATCCCGCTCCCGCCATTAGAGAGCGTTCCCTCCACGACCCATCTCGCCAATGCCAAAACTCCTCCGCTCACAGCCCGACCTGCTCTAACTCCAGAAGGACGGATGCATACGACGTACCAAAAATGAGCCCTATCACTCCGCTTTCAGAACCCACTCCTCCACCTTCCCTCCCGCTCTCTCCCCCGAATCTTACATTAAAGGTCCATTCCGCAGCTTGCGTCCAAGACGGTCTCCCACGACCGGACCCCGCCGCTGCCTCAACTACCTCCCGCGATCCGACGCATCTCCCTTCGTTCGCACCATCTGATCCTTCTACAAGTCCTTCACCGCCAGCTCCTATTGCTACTACTCCCAACCCTCCTAATTCTTTGTCGCTGCAACTCGCGATCGGGCCTGACGCCGAGCTTGACGCCGAGTCTGACACCAAGATTGACGCCGCGGAAGAGGGATTAGATCTTCAGCGGATCATGATGAACAGTGGTGAACCCGTCGGGATGGAGCTCCAGCTGGAGATTTGCCGTCTTCCTGCATTGCCTTCGAACGGCAACAAGGCAGTGCGGGTTTCGGACTCTGCCATGGATGGAAATCATTCCGACTCCGTCGAATACCTGGCCCCTCCTCCCGCCCGCGCGAGATCCGGCCCCTGCTGCTCACGCGAGACAGATGATAAGCGCGAGCCAGCGCCTTGCGATGAGCGCGATTCCACGCCTGGAGAC
>NW_021569539.1:0-727 GCF_001605985.2 Dendrobium catenatum
AAAAAAAAAAAAAAAAAAATAGATGCATATATTACATAATTGGGTATTTGGAAATATTTTATCTTGATGAAGGCTAGGAATAAAGGAGAATTTATATCGAGAAACAACATTACACGAAAGGTAGTTGGTAGATGTATTTTAGGTAAAGTTTATAAACTCTCCATGCCAAAAATATCTTTAATAGAATGATACATAATCTTTTAAGCATTAATAAACTTTGTGATAAAAAAATTTAATATTACATTTTTTGCTAAGGAATATTCACAAATTCTAAATGATAAAACTATGGTGGAAGGATTAAGAATTAACAATCTGATTTGAATTGCATTGAAAGTATGTGATGGTTGCTACTTTAAATTAATATTTGAGAAGTGATACTTTAAAATAATATTACCTTTAATAGGACACAATGGAGAAAAAAGATTCATGTAGCCGACCCCACGTAGTGGGATAAAGGCTTGATGTTGTTGTTGTTGTAAGTGATGGTTTCTATTTTAAAATAATCTTTGATAAATGATGGTTAATTTTTTGAAAATATTTTTTATGAGTGATAGTTATGTCATAGAAAATAATGACATGCTAGCTTATGAAAACTTTGGAAAGTCACCTAGTTAGAATTAGTTTTGAAGTATTGCTAAGATAAGACTTTTTAAAGAGCACTATTGTGAAGCATGATAAAAGAAAGCAAAGTTCTTGTTGAGTCTAGTAATTAGGTTGTTAAGCCTAA
>NW_021569540.1:0-604 GCF_001605985.2 Dendrobium catenatum
AACTCTTGAGAGGGAGACTTTTAAAGAGATTCGAGGCTTGTGAGAGGAAGGAGAAGGTGAGTTTATGCATAAGGGAGATGTAGTGTGTGAGGATCACATGGTTACTACGAGATAACTACACGCTTGCTCCTCTTGTAGCTAGGGTGAGTCTTGTGGAAGCTCTCTAGGGGGAGAGGATTCTTGGTCAAAGTCCTTGAAGGTTCTCTGCCTTCTCAAGGAGGGATAAAAATAAGAAGGTCCGTTGCCATCACCAGAAGGGTGATATAGTGTCTAGCAATCCACCACACCGGGAAAAGGTGAAAGTTGGTTTTTTAAAAGCTTTTATAGTGGGAGCAGAAGGATCGTCACTTTTGAGTAGTGAAAATCTCAGAGTGGAGGACTTCAGGGAGTGGACGTAGGTTAAGGTTGACCGAGCCACTACAAAAATTTATGGTGTGTTTTTTTAATTTTTTTACATTTTACTTTTCTTGCATTTAATTTTTTCTATAACTTCTTGTTGAAAATTTTATTTTAGTATTTCATTGTGCGATTTAAAATTTCATCACCATTGTTACAATTTTTATCAAATCATTAGCTTTTGCATTTATTTAGTTATGTTATATTT
>NW_021569541.1:0-261 GCF_001605985.2 Dendrobium catenatum
AAGATTTTAACCAAGGAAACTCTAAAAATGATACAAACTACATTTCATTTAATCTGATAACAATTTGTTTAGGCGAAAAGTTTCACTAAAAGTAAAAGGTGTATGCTTAATAATACAAGAAAGCATGTAAATTATGACTTTTTTTTTAAACACCCATTGGAGTTATTCCAAATATACACTTAGCTAATAAAAAGTTATTCCATTTAAAGTTTTAAACTGAGGAACTTTTGGCATACAAAATAAGCATTAGACTGGCGCAAT
>NW_021569542.1:0-217 GCF_001605985.2 Dendrobium catenatum
AGGTGTTTCTACCATAACTCCATCAACTAATCTAGTTAGTTTTGTGTAGCCATCCTGGACTAGCATCCACATGCGATAATCAAGTGACTGTAAGAAAGTAGACATGCGTGTTTTCCAAAAATCAAAAGGAATATTGTCAAACAGTGGAGGTCTAGTGATAGAGTAACCTTCAGGTGTGTTTCAGTTTCCGAATGTAGCCATCTACGTTAATCAAAAA
>NW_021569543.1:0-254 GCF_001605985.2 Dendrobium catenatum
AGTCCCCAAAATTTTATTAGAGAAAGAGAAAGGGACCTTATAAATACAATGTGACATACTTTCCAAAAGGAGTCGAGTATGCCAGATAAGGTCGGTATATTATTAAGGCTTTGAAGATCTCCCAAATCCAATGTATTAGTGCCTTCTTGAAAGGAATCATGCACAATACATAAGAGATATTTTTGTTATTTAAGTGTGTTAATGGTCTTTTAAAATCAAAATGCCTAAATCCCTCCAAGAAGAATCAAGCTTTA
>NW_021569544.1:0-391 GCF_001605985.2 Dendrobium catenatum
TTATGATGCTAAAATTACTGCAATTACAGAGTCTAAATATCTAAACATATATTCTATTGACATTCTTCTTGGTTCACTCATTGCTTATGAGCAAGGAGTAATTCAAAGAAAGATTGATGCAGGTGAATCAGGAAAGGAGAAAAATATTGCATTTAAAGTGAAAGAGTCAGAGAGTGAACACTCACAACCTCATGATGAAGATGATATTGCACTGATGACTAGACAATTCAGAAGCTTTTTATAGAGGAAATAGAAGAGACGCCAGCAATGGAACAGAGGTAAGTTTAACAGAAATGACAAGATTTCTAATGAAGTGATTTGTTATGAATGCAGGAAACCAGGTCATATAAAGATTGATTGCCCAAAACTCAAAGCCACTCCTAGCAAGGAG
>NW_021569545.1:0-215 GCF_001605985.2 Dendrobium catenatum
TATTTTGGAGATATTTTGAAAATATTTGGGGAATTAACCCCTCCGGTTGAGATCATCGTTCAACACGGCCATCATCGGGGTGTTCGGGGTCATTTCTCTTTTATTGATTGAACATTGTCAACTCTGTTGGGCTGTCGACAAAGGATCGGGTTTCGTAGGCTTTATGCCCTTGATAGTAAATTCTCATTGTTATAGGCCTTGAAGGCCTAATATGA
>NW_021569546.1:0-335 GCF_001605985.2 Dendrobium catenatum
ATAAAGAAATGCAATTGATGTTCATCATATGCATTAGAAAGATAAAGATTCACCTTCATATTATTCACATACACCTTAAAATTCAAATTAATTTTTAACTATTTAGCTAACAAAACATTATTAGTGAAATTTCATCATACCTACTTTTGTTAGGAGAAATGATTTTAGGAAGAGTTTGGTTGAAAATTGAGCATATAATAAGTCTTAATAACATCAGTTGGACAAAAGTTCCAATAAGAATGGAAGAAGGCAATTGAAAATTTATCTAGTCCTATAGTAGAATTAGTATCAAAAGAGGAGTTAATTTTCTTCGCTTACTTAGCATCAGGTATGGT
>NW_021569547.1:0-214 GCF_001605985.2 Dendrobium catenatum
GTGATGCTCTTCCTTAGACCCAAGGTTAGGTATTCCCTACCTTGGTTTCCCAGTTGATCCGTCTACTAGGATTAAGTCTTCTATCAGCATCCTGTAGACCTAAGGTTAGGTGATGTCCTTCCTTAGACCCAAAGTTAGGTATTCCCTACTTTGGTTTCCAGTTAATCTGCCTATTTTGAAGTAAGTCTTATATCAGCATCCTATAGGCCTAAGG
>NW_021569548.1:0-512 GCF_001605985.2 Dendrobium catenatum
TTGTGGTGATTTTGGTTTGAGTTTTATCTTTGGTTTTAAAGTTTTTCAATTCACCACTCTCTTTTATTAGTCTTGGGCAAGTTCTATAGGGCTTAACATCCCTTACGAACTTTCAAGTTGTATCAGAGCAAGTTTTCATAAAATAAGTTTTTAAATGCTTTTGAATTTTGATCCATGGCTAATCGTATTATTGCGGAAGGTTATTCAATCACCAGACCTCCTTTATTTGAAAATATGTCATTTGATTTTTGGAAAACTCGCATGTCTATTTTCTTGCAATCAATTGATTTTCGCATGTGGCATATGATTTTAACTGGTTATTCATCACCGTCATGAATTATTCATGGAGTTAAAATTGATATTCATTTTAATCAATGGAATAAGGAAGAACAACTGAATGCAAAATCTTTAAATTGTTTTTTTTTGTGCTTTAAATTCTGAAGATTTTATGTTAGTATCCACGTGCACTACTGGAAAGGAAGTTTGGGATAAACTACACACCATATACGAAG
>NW_021569549.1:0-205 GCF_001605985.2 Dendrobium catenatum
CTTTTAGTAGTGCCACGACACTTTCAACCTCTACGTCATCGAATATGCAACGAATGCATGCAAACAAACATAATGCATTCTTAAAATCTTAAAATGAAATATTAAACTCATCCTAATAACTAAATATTCTAGCAAATAATAATATCAAGTATTTTTAACCATATACATGCACCTTAGCACAACTTTCAAATTCAAGTGCAATATC
>NW_021569550.1:0-804 GCF_001605985.2 Dendrobium catenatum
GCTTAAATCGTGCTTAAATCCCGCTACCAAACAGCCCCTTAGGTTGGAGTCCATAGTCTCTTATGAAAAAATAATAGCTTTAGGATGGATTCCTTAGTTGAAGCAAAGGTTTAGCAGTCAAGATATATTTTCAGCCAAACTCGATCTTGTGTTACGGATATCCTTACAGAAATGTTTTTATATCTTGATTGAAAACTCAGTCTTGCCATGTGCGTAACATCTTGCGACATTCTTTATTTTTTCCCTGATTTGTTGAGCATGTTATAGTTCGTGTTTGATTAATTTGGTTTATGAACCCTCTATAAATTTCTACCAGATGTTCCAATCATATGCCTATAGATATGTATTTCTTGTAATGGGTTTTGGCATTTCTTTTTCCATTCATATATTCTAATGCTACCATACTCCATTCCGTGCTTGATGCAGGAATATAATCTGTGCACGTTATAGGAAGAAAATAGTTGTAGTTTTTCTTGTTTGAATTAAAATACTCAAGCAATTTATTTTGCTTAAATTGAATGAAGTCAATCCTATGTTTATGATTTTGATTATTAATGTGCATGCTGAATTTCATAAGACTTCACTGAATCTATTAACCACAAAATCTCTTTTGATGATTTGAATTTCAAGGTATTTTAGGAGTCAATTCTTATTTCCTATGCAGTGAAATAGTTGCGCGGGGGGTGGGCTCTATCCACATATCAAAGGGTAGTTAACCATTGTGTTTTCTACTTCACAATCATTCTTTGGGCATCTAGATGGATGGCGAGATATACATAAATTGAAGAGATGTTAAGATTTATT
>NW_021569551.1:0-216 GCF_001605985.2 Dendrobium catenatum
TATTGATTCCTCCTTTAATATAGACATAAATAAAGGAGGAATCTTATTAAGACTAACATCATCCCAAATAAAAGAAGACAAGATACCATAGTTAGCACATAAATCCGCTAACTTATTACAACTTCTATCAACACAATTAAAGATGACGTTATTAAACTCATCAAATATATGAATATTTGCATACCTTTTTTCACCATTCTTCTTGACTTCCTTCAA
>NW_021569552.1:0-240 GCF_001605985.2 Dendrobium catenatum
TAAACATCGATTATGGATTTCTACAACAGCACTATTGATGGGAGTCATAAGGGGTTTATAGATATGCCGACGGGCGGCCGACGGGCAAAAGAGTGACGACTCTTATTGATTGAAACCAACGTATGGATATCTACAATAGCAACATAGCCAGTTGATTTTACTTGTTCAGTATTATAGTATTGAATGCCTATTCACTGTATTGACATACGAATTTATTATTTTATCGATTTCTGCTTTATT
>NW_021569553.1:0-526 GCF_001605985.2 Dendrobium catenatum
CGATTCCTTCGTCGATAAACCTGCCTAAAATGTCTGTGGATGACCGACCTCATCAGAACCTCATAGAGGGGGCAAGCTCTTTGTTTTGAACTGTATTATGCTAAAAAATATGATCACATTCTATGGTATGTTGGGATTTGATATATTGTAGGTTGCATGATTTATGGTAAAAAATTATTTGGTTTGGATAGAGAAATTAATTCAATTACTCTGCTTATACAAAAGAAAAAGTTATTATGCGCTGAAATTTGAGGTTTCCAGATTTTAGTATTGATGGGCTAAATTTCAGTTTATTGTTCTCTTGATGCAGAATTTGTGAAAATCTATAGCTAAAATCTGATTGCAGCAAACTCAAAATTGGAAAAGTAGAGAAAGAACTCACAAGAACACTTTTTTTATTCAAAATAGCCATGAAAGAAGGATGAGATACAATTGGATATTCAATTGGAGAGGAAGATCTAGCTCTCCCAAATTCATAGCCACCGGCTAGTGTAAAACCCAATTTTTATACAGGTATGAAAATTAG
>NW_021569554.1:0-222 GCF_001605985.2 Dendrobium catenatum
GACATACTGTACTTACCATGAAGCCAAAGGTAAAAACATTATTGTTAATTAGCTGTCAATCCTCTTCTAATGGACTCGCACACACTTCTCTTCTTCTTCTTCTTCAGTTTATAACCTGGCACGGCAGGTGGCAGGCGTTCAGGGGAGACAGCATGGAGGCGAAAGATCTTGTGTTCAGCATCAACAGGAGTTCTTTTCTACAGTTTTATGATGAGTGGTTCG
>NW_021569555.1:0-273 GCF_001605985.2 Dendrobium catenatum
CACAGTTGGTTGCCATTTCCGCTGCATATTTATGAAGAGTAATGCTGTACTCCCTAAATAAATTCGTATATATAATTATATTTTGCTTTAATTGTCTGTATATTCTATTACAAAATAATATGCAACAGATATAATTATCATATAAAAATTAGCACAGCTCATTTTAATTTGTTAGTTGATAACTTAGGCTATCAACTAAGAGGTTTTAGATTCGAGTATTGTATATGTGATGTGTGTGTGAATTTGCCTTATATATATACTGTAAGAGATTCT
>NW_021569556.1:0-258 GCF_001605985.2 Dendrobium catenatum
ATTCTTATATGCACTCGATCGCATTCAAATGCCTCAGGTGTATATCTCCCAACGAGAAGCCAAGGCGTCTTAGGCTTTTGAAGATCGATCGTATGTGCCAAGCAATAGAGGATGCGCTTGACGTACCTTTCCGTTGTCTCGTCGTATTCCCAATCGGGTTCGTAGAAAGGAGAGAAAAGAATGTCAATCTCCCCACGATCGTTGTAAGCAAACCTGTGGTCAACCTCGGGATCGGCCATTCATCATAAGCATGAGATG
>NW_021569557.1:0-312 GCF_001605985.2 Dendrobium catenatum
ATTAAAAATATTCATGAAGTGTTCAATACCAGAATTACGAATAGCATCATCAGATTCAATCAAAATACCATCCTCTCCCACAATTTTATGAATATGACTCTTGGTTTTCTTCATATTAGCTAACATATGGAAAAAAATTAGTATTTCTGTCACCTTCCATAACAAACTTTGCACTGGATTTCTGTTTCCAAAAAGATTCTTCCTGTAATTGCAATTGGAAAAAAGTTTCCTTGGCTTGATTAAGATATGAGAGATTGTCAGAATCCGGATTATTGAAATAGACATTATCAAGATCCGAAACTCTCAACTCAG
>NW_021569558.1:0-279 GCF_001605985.2 Dendrobium catenatum
TCAAGTACCTAATCACAGATCAGACTCAAAACGTCTAATCCAAGACCTCCTTCCCTTTTCCAGAACCTGAAAACCACGCAGAAAATAAGGATGAGCTAACAGCTCAACAAGACGTCAATCACTAATCAAAATAATCAGAAACTCACATCAGAGAAGTATCCGTACAGAAATCAAACAATCGTACATAAATCGAACAATCGTACAGAAATCGTATAACAGACAGTACAGATAATAGCTCAATCAGAAATCAAACATCAGATATGAAAGACTGAAGTCATA
>NW_021569559.1:0-245 GCF_001605985.2 Dendrobium catenatum
CTAGTATGGGGTCCAATGCAAAAAGTAAAAACCTAGCCAAAAAGTAAATACCTAGAATGGGTTCAGATTTCATACCAAATCATGGAGTGAAGAAAGAAAAACTAAAAAACATGGGGTATGTGTTAAAGGGAACACTCATGAAGAAGATGAGTGTGTTTATTACGGTATCCTGAATATGGTTTTTGACCTGGAGTACCCAGGCGAAGATGAGAACTTTGTATGCTTGTTTAATTGTCAATGGTATG
>NW_021569560.1:0-254 GCF_001605985.2 Dendrobium catenatum
GAGTGTAAGTACTTCAATTTTATATGCTAGTTTTAAATATGTTTGTAAGACTAAATGCTTGATCATTCCAATAAATGATTTATTTGATTTTCCTTAGAGGCTCTGTAACTATGTCTTTGATTGAATATTTTTAAATTATTTGTGGCTTCCGTTTGATGTGATGAATGATAATTGTTAGGTGTATTATAAACATTATCAAATGTTTAAAAATATCATATAATCAAATGATAAAATTATTATCTTTAGGTTAGTAA
>NW_021569561.1:0-202 GCF_001605985.2 Dendrobium catenatum
GTTGGTGCCATACCCAATCCTCCTGCTGATCCTCCAAGGAACCTTCGACAGCTTCGCTCGTTGCAAGGATAACTGGCTTTCATTCGGAGATTTATATCAAATCTATCGGGTAGGTGCCAGCCATTTTCAAAGCTGATGAAAAAAGACGTTCGTTTCGAATGGGATGCAGAATGTCAGGAGGCGTTTGACAGCATCAAAAGAT
>NW_021569562.1:0-487 GCF_001605985.2 Dendrobium catenatum
CCACCTAAAGTATATATGATGAAAAATGAGGTGGCTGCGAATTTCTGAATAGATGGATTCGATTTGATTCAAGTATTAATGTTATTTTTTGTTGTTGTATTTAATGCGCTAAAATTATTACATTGTCATAATTTTTTTAATATTATATAATTTGATTCATATAATCCTTATATTCTAAAGAAAGTAAGTAGAAAAAAATAAATTTATTCTATGCAAACAAAATCACGAGTTCTCTAGGCGGAAAAAGCAGGCTTATAAATGGGTTAGAGTAAGATTTTATTTGGGATAATTTTTTTAATATTTTTAAAATAATTTTTTAGTATAAAAAATCTTTTAAATTAAAAGTTTTTATACTAGAAAATTATTTTAGACAACAACATCAAGCCTTTGTCCCACTACGTAAGATCGGCTACATGAATAATTTTTCGCCATTGTCCTGTTAAAAGTCAAATTCTCATTTAAATCTAATAAAGAAAGCTCACCTCTA
>NW_021569563.1:0-287 GCF_001605985.2 Dendrobium catenatum
CCGGCCGGCCGGTTCGGCCGCCTACGCTTGTCCGGGTCCGATTTAAGGCTAGGACGGTCCGATTCAGACGTTTTTGGGGTCCTCGGACACGTTTTTCGACATTACAGACTCGATTTCGACACTTCCGGAGCTCAACGGGGCCTCTACGATCAAGATCGAACAAGTTATTAATTTTTGGAATGCAAATTTTTGCGTTTCGGCCAGTGTAAGATTTCGGAACAAGTATTTTCGGACTCCTGGAGCTTCGACGTCCGAAAATAGGGGGGCAACTGATACATCGTCAAAAA
>NW_021569564.1:0-305 GCF_001605985.2 Dendrobium catenatum
AGTCCATACTCACATCTTGCCAAGGGCGACTCGGTACTGGTAGTGGGGAGTAGAGTCCTGTGTTCTGTTTTCGCTGCTTGGCTAGTTGGCAAATGTGACATCGCTTTAAGAGTCGTCCGACATCGCGTTTGAGACTGGGCCAGTAAAAACGGTTCTCTAGCGCAGCAATAGTTTTCGCCTGCCCGAAGTGGCCTGCTAAACCTCCTGCATGTAATTCCCAAACAAGATATTCACGAAGGGAGGTTTGGGGAATGCAGAGTTTCTGGGTCTTGAATAGGTACCCATTCTCTACTACAAAATCATCC
>NW_021569565.1:0-305 GCF_001605985.2 Dendrobium catenatum
TGTAGGAGCTCATGATAGTCTTGATATGTGATTTTGATAGGGCGCCTATTAACATAAGACGGAAGAGCAGTGAAGGAGGAGTTGATGCGGAGGCTAGCAAAGAATTCAAATATCAATTTAGAATTAAACAGGATGGTCAGTATAAGGATAAAGGTAGAGATGTGCGTGCAAACAAGTCGAGAATAGGATAACAAAGTATGTGAGGGTTGACAGTCCAGGATAAAGAGATCCCGACTATCTTGTATCGCTGATAGGTGGCTTGGTCGGTCGCCTCAATGAAATGAGGGTCAAGATATATTGGCCCT
>NW_021569566.1:0-227 GCF_001605985.2 Dendrobium catenatum
TTGTTGTTTTAATCACTTTAACGAGAATCTAAAGTTGGTCTTGAAATCCTTTTGTGCAAATCTCCACTTACACATATAGTTCTACATCATTACCTTGATGAATTTGATGAGTATTGCAAGTTTTTCACTTTAACCCTCATCGAATTCACTAGTGCATAACTTATAATTCCCCATCCTTATTCACTTTAACCCTCATCGAATTCACTAGTGCATAACTTATAATTCCC
>NW_021569567.1:0-216 GCF_001605985.2 Dendrobium catenatum
TAATCAAAATTAATTAAAATAATTATAATTAAAAACTAAATAATTCCTCTCTCCCTCTACCTCTCTGTTCGACGGAGTTAGGGGATTTCGGCCGGAGAAGCGTATGCAAAGGGAGAAAGTTACCCTCACAGCCGGCAGAGCTCCTGTTGCTTCCGATCAATATGGTGTAACTTCCGATCCTACTGCAAGGGAAAGTCGTCGAAGGTAGCGAAGTCG
>NW_021569568.1:0-212 GCF_001605985.2 Dendrobium catenatum
CAAAAAAAAAAAGAGGAAAGAAAGTGTTTTGTGCATTTTTGTAAAATCTCATCACCACCATCCCCGCCGCCGATATGCAAAGGTATAATCTCTAAACTCAGATTTTCACTCTCGTTATTGGCGGCGAACTAGCAAACCCCTCACGTGCTCACGTAGCGTTGTGGGGAGGGGAGCTAGTGCGACGCTTACAACGAGGCGGGAAATTGCCTATG
>NW_021569569.1:0-277 GCF_001605985.2 Dendrobium catenatum
GGGTAAGTTATAGGTGCATTTAGGATAAAAATAATGATAAAAAAATGATATAAAATTAACTCCATCTTACGCGAGTGCATGTGCTTGTGTACACATGTATATTAATTATAAGTGCTTGTTTGAATACCTTGAGTAAAATACAAAATTAATTCTATTTTGCATTAGTATGTATACTTGTGCATGTTTGTATTATTTGCGCATTTATGATAAAAATAATAATAGGAGAATGATATAAAATTAACTCCATCTTATATGAGTGTTTGTTTGAATACTTTGA
>NW_021569570.1:0-212 GCF_001605985.2 Dendrobium catenatum
CGCCCTTAAGGAGAAATTTGCATCCGTTGATGAAAAGTTTGATGGAGTAGAGGAGTTGAAGACTCAAATGTTAGGGTTACAAGAGACGATCAAACAAATTGTGGCGGACCAACACAACATAGGGGGTTCGGTTAACCCTAACCCTAACCCTAACCCTATTGCGCCGCCGGTTGATTGGTGAAGGAGGTAGTAGGGTTCGTGAGGGACCTAAT
>NW_021569571.1:0-1665 GCF_001605985.2 Dendrobium catenatum
GAGCAAAAAACAGTGCTGACAAAATAATCGATCTAATCAAACCCAGCGCAGCCACCAGAGAGAGCAACCTCCAGCTTAACAGGAAGACAATCAGCATCCACGCCAAATCTGAATCCAAGAGGGCACCTGAGAAAGAAAAACAAGTGCAGGAGAAGAACAATCAACAGAACCAAAGTTCTCAAAAGGGCTCTACGCAGAATTAACCCGGACTCAGGAAATAAAACCCCTGGTTGCCCAAAGACCATCCAAGGGGTAGCAGTAATAGAACATGGAGCATCATCATTGTCCTGGCTAATAAAAATAATCCCGGCCAACCAGCACCTCCAGTAGTAAGTAGCAGCCAACCAAAACATATGACCTGCCATAACAATCCCAAAGCATTCCAGTAGATAACCAAAAACATGTGCGATATCATTTACATCCAGAATGATCACCCAGCTCCAGAAATCCGAATTAAAGATATTCAGCACAGCAATATCCAACCTCCCCGAGTTGAACAACAACAGAAAATGCAGCCCCATAAAGAAGTTATCCAGCAATACAAACAAACCAAACCAGCACCACAGATGCCAAAAGCTCCCAAATTCAACCCAGAATATTAACGAACTTATCTTTGAGAATATCAATTCTATTCCAATTAGCAGTTTTAGCACGAACAACATTAATAATATCCATTTTCACCCTCCCAGGAGGATTCCAAACATTAGAAAATCTCCTACAATTCCGTTCTTTCCAGGCAAAATAAATAAAGGATGCCAAGGTCAAATAACAGAACCATTTATCCTTCCTACAGTAGTCACGTATATTATCAAAAAAATTTAAAACTTGCATGAGGTTCGGCCTGAGGTAGAACACCCCAAATCCCGGAAACAATTCCAAGAGAATAGAAAAAGTATAATCACATTCAAAGAACAAGTGAGAGTGATTTTCTAAATGCCCAGCGCAAAAAGAACAATTACCAGCCACCATAATTCCTCTTGAAATAAGATTATCCGCAGTCTTTAATTTTCCTCTCAAGGCCATCCAAGTATAACAGGAGTATCTCAGAGCATGTCCCTTGTGCCAAATAAATTTATGCCAAGCCACATCTTCAAAATTATCATGAAAGGTAGCCATAATCTTCTTAGGTGGGGGGGAAGGAGAAGAGGAGCCATCCCAGTAATTACCGGTAGTTCCTCGAAGATATAAGTGCTAGTGATAATAGTATAGACCTCAGAAGGGAAAATATCAGGTAACACCCAATTGCCATCCACAATAAAACTGTCCACCCGCAAGTGAGAGAGATTATTAGAGTAATAAATGTCAGCTACAGCTTTTTTCTTACACCAAGGGTCCCAAAGAAAGAATAAGTTGCAGGTATTTCGGACATTTAAAGAAACCTTAGGAAGGATAGAGGCAGCCACCTTGCAAAGCATCTTCCAGAACTTAGAAGCAAGGGAGGAGGATTTTTCCAAGGCGACTCAAATTTAAATTTGAACCACCTCCCAATCAAATTATTATTGTTAAACATCCTGAAAAGAAAGGAGGTAGCCATTTTATGATAAAGGAAGTCAATGGAAGGTAGACCTAAGCCTCCTTTGGATTTGGGAAGGCACACAGACTTACAAGAAATCAGCTGAAGCTTCTTATCCTCGATGTTACCAAAAAATAAGAATTTGGAGCAAA
>NW_021569572.1:0-280 GCF_001605985.2 Dendrobium catenatum
CCGCGCCGCCATTGCAATCATTTGCAATGATTGTGTGGCTGCGCAATCATTGCAAATAATTGCCCGAAACTGCGGGATGAATCCGGTCGTGCCACGCATCGAGCCGAGAGCTTTTTTAGGATTTTTATTTATTTTAAATTATTTTTAAAGTTGTTTTACTTAAATAATTCATAATAAATTCAATTTTGATCGAAAAAAAACGTGCAATAACTCGTTTTGTTTGTATTTTCGTCCCATATATTTTAAAATTCTTTTTAAATTAAAATATTCAGTATATTTT
>NW_021569573.1:0-545 GCF_001605985.2 Dendrobium catenatum
AAAAAAAAAAAAAAAAAAAATCACTGATGCCTCCACTCCAAGATTTCCATGTGGCAACACGCATGAGGAAGTGAGGAAGAAAAAAGGTTTTTGATATACTTAATTAGTCACTAACTTATATGTTTGTTAGTGGCGATCAATGCCGTCACTATCTATAAGATCTATAAATGTTCAAATATCCTAATATAAAACATATTATAATAAATTTTGAAATTATTTAATTTGAATTGAGTTTAATACTTTAATGCTACAACTTGTTGTTTTCTAACAAAGATAATTATATTATAGGTAACGTCACTCTAAACTAAATTGCTTGACTTAACCTTTGTGTTACATAATCATACTTTTTGACTAATCAAAATCCAAGCCTGCAATGAGAGAATACAAAAGAAGACAACCTTATCTTTAATTCGTGACATAACCTTCACATAAAACGTCAAACCAAAAGTGTGTTCACCACACTATCTTCTTGTATTATATAAGACAATAAAAAATATCACACTCTAAATATATATATATATATATCAAAATGAAATCTAAAGCAT
>NW_021569574.1:0-280 GCF_001605985.2 Dendrobium catenatum
AAACTTCCCTTTTAACTCCAACTCCATGCAACAAAGCCTTTTCAATGAATCCACCAGTAGCTCCCATACTCCTTTCTTGACACCTTAACTTTCCTTGACCTGTTGACTAGTCAAGATAGTCAACCCAAGGCTTTAAACCTTTCCAAAGTTCGAAATCTCATATTTAACCTCATATCCTTTTGGTCTAAGCTACTATAGAGATGGTGTTTAATGACTTAACTCTCCATAAGCTTTCTAAACTGAGTTTAAGGCTTGGTTTAGCCTTAAATGGCAATGCCCC
>NW_021569575.1:0-404 GCF_001605985.2 Dendrobium catenatum
TTTAGAAATGCACCAATGTCATGCTTGGTGATTTCTACTTTTTGCTTGAATACAAAGGAACTAATGGAAGAGTGGTCGGAGTTAAAACTCATGTTGGCTAGAAAGTAGAGAAATGTTTGCTTATTGTAGAAATGGACGAGAGAAAGTATGAAATGGAATTGGGTTGAGGCAAAAAGGTGTATTACCTTAAAATTTATCTCGCTTTGGATTAAGATGCGAGATGGAGTTATTTTTGCGGAAGCAAAACGAGGAAATGATTCCTCATTTGCCTTAGAAAGGAAGTTTTCCGAGGCATTCCTATTCGGCTTCTTCGCTAACACCTTTTGTCTTTTGCTTGAGGAGGCCATTGACAATTTGAAGTAGAAAGGGATTGAAAGAGAAGTTTGAAAGTGTGATTGTTGAGT
>NW_021569576.1:0-215 GCF_001605985.2 Dendrobium catenatum
GTTCTCCTAGAACATGCAAATGAGGACTCTAGAAAATTCATACGATTTTCTTTGAGTTATTCTAGACAAATTCAATCATAGAATCAATCTTTAATCAAGATCTTGCATTTCTCCTTTGGTGGTCGAGATGCTTTGTTAAGTCTTTACTTATCAAAGATGATCAAACTACTCCCTTTTTGTTTTCCTCATATATGATGATCTGATATAAAAACATA
>NW_021569577.1:0-286 GCF_001605985.2 Dendrobium catenatum
TTTTTCTTTTAAAAAACCTTCTCCCCCTGTATGTGTGAATGATTACTCAGACTTTTATGTATTTTGTGGCCAGACTCAAGAAAATAAAAATAAAATAAATAACAAAATACATTATTAGACTCATACTCCTAATCTACCCATTCTTGAGACTTCCTATCGTCCTAAGGAGCTTGTGATCTTCCTGAAATATTAGTACTCACGGACAATAGCAAACAAAATAATATTCAACGAATAGATAATTCAGACGATATTATTTGTCATCATCAAAATCTCAAACTTGGGGTCA
>NW_021569578.1:0-502 GCF_001605985.2 Dendrobium catenatum
AGACTGTTAAATTGAAGGTTTTAGATAACTCTGGTAATTATTTGAGTAATTGATTGACATTCTTTCCAAGTTAGATCTTGGGACGTGACATATCTCCAAAGAAAATTTGTCTAGTCTATCAAAATCCTTTTCTAGTTCAATATAAATTATTTTCAAGAATTCATGTGCTTCTGTTAATTCAATATGCTTCTTATTTAATGCATCATACTCATCAAGTAGGGACATATGATCTCTATCTAAATCAAAAATTTCTTAAACTAAGTTATCATGCTCAATTTGTAAAGTACTAAAATCAATATTAAGACTAGCATGCATCTTTTTCAACTTCCTATACGAGTCATGGATTTTCTCAGAAATAAGCAGTAAATCTTCATATGAAAGTTGAACCCTCCAGCGAGTACGTGGCCCTGACACAAATTCTTGTTTTACTCTATAAAAATTGCAAGTCCCATATAGGGGTGTAAGTGAGCCGAGCCGGCTCGCGAGCTGGCTCGAGCTCGAC
>NW_021569579.1:0-237 GCF_001605985.2 Dendrobium catenatum
ATTAATTGATTATATATATATAACTTATCTTAAAATAAATCCAATAATTTAAAATTAAGCTTAGCTAAATTTTGATCAGATATTCTAACATATTTTTTCTTTCTCAAATTTTATTTTATGAGAAAAATATAATACATCTTATACTGTACTTTGAGGCAATTTTGTCTTAAATATTAAGAGTAAGAAAAACTTACAACTAGAAAAATAAATATTTTAACTATTTTCTCATCTTGAACA
>NW_021569580.1:0-688 GCF_001605985.2 Dendrobium catenatum
CACATTTGGATTCCACCACCAACTATTTTTATTATTAGGAGATTTTCCCACATAATATTGGCATCCTCATGCACAGACATAATCTTATGATCTAAAATCTTACTCTCAAAAAAACTTTTGTTAATATTCTTAAATGCCCTCATCTAATACTAGAAAATTGTTTTACTTTATTTTTTATTTTTCGTCCTTTATCTTAAAGTCCAAAACTAATAATCGATGTTGAGTACATAAATGTTCACTCGGAATAACTTTACAATATTTGCAATCTAAACAATCTAATTTTCTCATAAGAAAATAATAAATCTGCGTTTTACTCTATCCATTTTTATAAGTGATAAGATACTCATCTCTTTTCTTATATAAAGTATTAGCTATTAAGAAGTCATAAGCTAAAAAAAAAAATCTAATATAGTCTTACCACCTTCATTGGTCGTTTCAAACCCATGGTCACTATGAATGTTTTTAAAATCATCTACCTCTCTACCTACATGTCCATTTAAATCTCCTCCAATAAAAAATCATTCTTCAAGAGGTATATTTTGTATTAATTATTCTAAGTCATTCTAAAATTTTAATTTTGAACTCATATTCAAACATACTTGATGAGCATAAGCACTTATAAAATTAACAATCTTAGCATCAACAACAATCTTTAAAGCTATAATTCTATCTTCAATTCTGTTAATTT
>NW_021569581.1:0-235 GCF_001605985.2 Dendrobium catenatum
TAAGAACGAACTCGGATTTCCAAGCAAATTAAATTTGAAACAAAATAAAGAGGGTGATGTGATTCTGATGGACCAATTCATTTGATTGGGAGGGAATGAAGAAATTTTCTAATCAAGAGGGAGTTGTTTAGAAAGGTTCTTAATCAAGGGGCAGATTTGGAGGGGAAATAATTAAGTAAATATGGCGGATTTGGGATTGAATTGGGGGATTGTTTGTGTATTTGTTGTTTATTGT
>NW_021569582.1:0-265 GCF_001605985.2 Dendrobium catenatum
ACAACGCATACCGAGCAATATCGAGTTTCGGGTGACGTGGCGCGTGATTATTGGTCTCTGAACGCGTTAGGTGATCTGACGTAATAATTGCTCCGAGTAATGAGCCTCATAAACGACCTTAAAAGCAGAAGAGACAACGAATGCCACACAGATAACGAATGCCACACAGATGATATATGCTTTTAATACAACAAATATAATCTCATGACCGATAGATAAAAAATCAGGTGCGAAATAGAATTGAAGAGCATTGATTGAATGATAA
>NW_021569583.1:0-553 GCF_001605985.2 Dendrobium catenatum
ATACAAATTCATTCAATAAGCTTTACAATAGCTGGCGGTTTTTTCCGCCGGTAACTATTATGGTCATGAGTAATTAAACTTAACATCACAAGAAAAATAGCATAAGAACTAACAAAACATGACAAAGAAAATTAACAACAATCAAACATAATAATTTTCAAAAAGATTAACATAATGAAATCATGTAGGATCTCATACAAAGAATGTCACTTCTTCACTTATAAATAACTTTGGCATTGAGCATAAATTATCAAAAAAATAGAAAGAATCAAAATCTTATCTTCCAAGTCACCTTTTAGCTTAAGTTCATGCTACATCACTACTAAAAAGAAGCTAAATTGGCTGCCTTACTTTTCCAAGGGTTTGAAAAGGAAATTAAATAAAATTCAGGTTGATGTTAAAGGTAAATTCCATGCTTACGCATCTAATCAAACATACAAAAAAGTAAAATTATCTGCATTCCATTTACTTTACCCATTTGCAAAACAGTTGGGAGAACTATCTGATTAAAAACACCATTCATGATCTTATTAATAATCTAGTAAAGTAATAC
>NW_021569584.1:0-201 GCF_001605985.2 Dendrobium catenatum
CCGCAACCCCACTCTTATTACTTCTCAACCATAGCCAGGAATTGCTCGTGTAGGTCTCCTTCCCAAATGGCTTGGAAACGTTCCAACAATAAATCTTTAAACTTCTAAAATGAACGGATCTGGTATCTAGCCTCCCTCCATTGGAACCAAGTGAGGGTTTTCCATCCATGCATAACCCTATGGTTGTAAGCTTCTCCTCAT
>NW_021569585.1:0-313 GCF_001605985.2 Dendrobium catenatum
ATAACTAGCAAAGCTTTAACAATCTTATATTGAAATCTCCAAGTAGTTCTTGTTTCCATGCATTACGCTTCACATCACTTTGAATCTATCTATTGTTGCAATGAGGAGTAAACACCACAATGACGAAACAAGAAAGAAAGTAAAAGCGGCAAAAAGTAAAGGGCACCAGGATTTAACGTGTAAAATCTCAAAATAAGGGAAAAACCATGAAGCCACACCACATCAAAAAATCCACAATAAAAATTTGGAGAAAAAAGTACAGATCTCTCTTCTCTATCACTCTCACCTTGCTTCTCTTCTCACATGGTGCATG
>NW_021569586.1:0-238 GCF_001605985.2 Dendrobium catenatum
AACTTCAGATTTTAGTAAATTGCTTGCCACCTCACCCTACCTAACCTCTCTCACGCCTTGACCCACCTCCCCTCTCTCCCACCTTGGCCGAATCTCTCCCTCTTTGGAAATCCCGCCGGCCACTCCCCCTTTCCTTGAAGAATCCTCCACGTCAAGCATGTATGGCGGATCCGGAGTTTGAGTGGGGGCTAGTATTCAATGCCGACAGAAGTATCAACATCCTACGATCACCTTGTTT
>NW_021569587.1:0-253 GCF_001605985.2 Dendrobium catenatum
ATATATATTCTTTATTTTGTCTATTTGTATATGTATTTTAAACACAAAAATTGATTTTTTGATAAAACATAAAAATGTATTTGGCGGTGGTACTTTTCAAAATAAACAATAAAGATAAAACATAAAAAGGAAATTTTATTTATTATTGGAGTGGACCCTCATAAGGAGAAATTAGTTAAAGAACTGACCGTCTGAATGTGAGTGTACACATTATTTGTATAATGTGTAAAAAAATTAAATTATGTATAAAATT
>NW_021569588.1:0-360 GCF_001605985.2 Dendrobium catenatum
GATCCGTCTAACAAAATTAGAAAAATTCTATGAGTTAGGGTAGATCCCCGATTAACATAAAACTTTAAACATTTGAACTTTGTCACATCTTAAACCTCCCAAAATTCTCTAGGAATTTTTAGGATCCTTTAAATCCCTTAATTAACAAACTCTAATTTACCACTTAATTAAGCCTTAATAACTTCAAACAATTCTAATAAATTCAAATTAAATTAAAAATTTATCCATAATATATCAAACTCTTTAGAATTTAATGCTTAATCCTATAAAATTAAAAGCCCCTTAATTGAACTTCAATTTGAACCTTAATTTAATTTTGATTAAAAATTATTATTTTAAATAAATTAAATAATTAAAAAT
>NW_021569589.1:0-295 GCF_001605985.2 Dendrobium catenatum
GAACCGATTGCTCAAAACTACAAGATATGCCGAGAAGTGTCCAACCTGCTTGATGCCATAGGGTATAGATCGCCTCGTATCTATGAGGTGCATAACAGATAAGCAAGCATCCAAAACAGTTCTCCATGCATCAACACTTTGCCGAGCAAAACTTCTTTCAATAACAACTTCAATGTCTAATTCGCCCTTCATTGGTCTCCGATCTCTCACAGAAGAAGTGGTCGTTGGTTTAATCCAATTGATATTTGCCAAATCAACTCTAGAATCACCTAGGGTATCATTAAAGAAACATATA
>NW_021569590.1:0-255 GCF_001605985.2 Dendrobium catenatum
CTCTCCAACGATCTCCGGCAAAGCCAAGAGCCCAAGAACACCAAACCCTAGATCTCAAGATAATTCAAATTCAAGATGAGAGCTAATTCTCACCATAACTCCTAATTAAAGACAAAGGACAATTATAAACTTCCTAAAACAGCCCCCAACATTCAAAATTTCCCTCCTAAGCTCTCCCAAAGCCGCGTGGCTTTCCACTGGTTTCCGCTCAAACCCGTGCTCCCCCTCTGTTTTTCCGCCTGGAGTAACAGTGGA
>NW_021569591.1:0-1138 GCF_001605985.2 Dendrobium catenatum
TGGTCAACTCAGTCTATCATGCCCATGCTTTGGGCAAAATCGAGGTCAACATCGGAATAAACTCCCCTTCTTCACATTCCTCCCCCCCTTGCATCTCTTTATCATGATTAATTAAATTAATAGAATCCATAATTATATTATCTTTTTGAAACAAAGATTCCACAGGAATAAAAATATCAGGGCTTTTATCATTCCCATTCAACAAAACATCATTTCTACCCTCTTTATCAGGATTCGAAATCAATTCATCCTCATCGGGTTCATTTATACCCTCTTTATCAGATATAGAATTCGAATCATTCTCAAGCTCAGCCAATTTTTCTAATTTATTAGAGCAACACAAATTTTCGTTGACCTCCTCCAACTCATTAATAGGAAAACTACCAACCATCTCAACATTGGATGGGATGACATCCAACGCAACTTGGGCTGTAGAGTCTTTTTTAATGATTACAGTATCCTTGATGTTACCCGTCTCAATGGAGTTGTTGGTAGGTTTCTTTAGTTCCGGATGCAATTTAAAACACTCCACCACAGCATGCCCATGAGATTTACAATGCGTACAAAATTCCGGAACCTAATCACTTGAATTATGTTTTAAAACTTTAAATATAAATTGATAGATCAAATGACTTCCAATTGTATTATATCTTTAATGAAATCAAGTTGCTCGACCTGACAAATCTAATGAGTCCGAGATCACTTGATTTTGATATTGTTAAGACATTCAAATGTTTAATAAATAGTTTATGACCAAGATGATCAATAAGATCATATGATAAGTGCTTTAGATTCAATGTGAATTTATCAAGATGCGAATCCCAAAAAGGTCATACATATGGCCTCATTCTCTACGAAAAGGGGAGAGAGAAGAAGAGCAAAGAAAACTAAAAAGCTCTCTTATATTTTTCAGTTATTATCGCAGCTGCCATGATCTAGAGACTTCCGTCAAGATCTAACCCTATTGTTTAGTTTATAGTTGCTCATCTATGGACATCCAAATCTTGTAATTTCTATAGGAAAAATTAAAAAATTACATTGTAAATACTTGCATCTTTTCATCAAAACTTTCTAGACTCCTATAACTTTTTAATGCTCGTTATATTTTTCTATAATGCTGAGATGTTAAACTCCCACT
>NW_021569592.1:0-273 GCF_001605985.2 Dendrobium catenatum
AGGGGCTTGCGCCTATAAGAAACCAGAACTCATATCATAAAGTCCTCATAAAAATAAGGGCGAAATCTTTGGGTAGTGTCTTATCTACAAACCCATCTGCCTTCCCAAAATTTACCCCGGAACTTATCCGTTAAAACTCCCTCGCCGAAAAAAAGCAACAGTCCGGCGGAGGCTGGGGCCGAATTTTCGGAGCCCACATACAAAAAGTAAAAAATAAAAGTTAAAAGTAATTTTTTTATAATAGTAAAATAATATGCTAAAGGATTACATATT
>NW_021569593.1:0-326 GCF_001605985.2 Dendrobium catenatum
AGCCGCAGGTGTTTTCGGCCTTCGTCCGCCCAACCCAAGACATGCTTTTGCACAAGACTGCGCTCTACGCAACCAACCCACCTTGCCTTCACGTCGATCGCAATTTTTGTTCGTTGTCTGCTCTCCTTTCTTGATTATAAGATTACCTTCCTCCTTCCTCGAGATCGCCTCAACAAGGCTTTGATACCAGTTTGTTGATATTCTTGGGAGGAAGAAGATGCTCCTTGAGCTTCTTGGAAGAGAGAGAGATAGAGAGAGGCGGGGAAGAGAGCTCTTATGAATTTTCTTTTATTCCTTTCAATTGGGGGTATCTAGTACAGCAACCT
>NW_021569594.1:0-409 GCF_001605985.2 Dendrobium catenatum
TTGATCAAATTGATGCTCAACTTCTGCAGCAGCAACAGGACATTGGTATTATAAGAAATGAAGTTCATGAAATCAATACCAATGTTATGTTGATGTCTTCCTAATTCAACATATTCGGTGGCATTCCTCCTCCTCCTCCAGAAGAATAGAGATTTGAGTGATAATTTTCTATATGTTTATTGTATTTGTGTTTGTTTTAGTGTTTGTTTTAGTTATGTTTGTTTGTGTTTGTTTTAAAAGTTCAGTGTATTTTTCTTTTTATTTTAGTTTTGATATTATGAAATGATCTTATAATCTTTTTCATCAATATCAATATATGTTGTATTTGCTTTAAATTTGGATTATTTTTTTAAATGTGTTTAATTTTTATGATTTTCATTAGTCTTTTTAATCTTAATTGTGCTTAAAT
>NW_021569595.1:0-303 GCF_001605985.2 Dendrobium catenatum
ATCAAATTTTTAAAAAGGGAGAGAAAATATCTCATACCAGAATTTTAGATTTCAAATTCATGGATAAGTTATTTCTCCTCATTTTCTAAAAATTTAAATCTAAACATAAGAGAATGCAATTCAAAATGAAGCATTCTTCTGGCTCATCTACTTTTTAGTTTCTCTCTCCAGTTTTCTTTATTATATAAAATATAAAGGATAAGGATAGGAGGACACAACATCTCTTGAAATTTAAGATATAGTATACTTCATTATTAAATTCTTCAGATATCAATATCTTATTCTCATATATAACATTTAAAT
>NW_021569596.1:0-1045 GCF_001605985.2 Dendrobium catenatum
TTAAATTCGAGAGCATATGAACTCCGATTTTAGCGATCTTATAGTCAAACTGAGCATATCAGAAATACGAATCCAACGACACCAAATTTGACCCAATTTGAGTCCAAATGGGTCTGAATCAAGGACCTGAAGCACTATTGGAAGGTTCAAACCGCAATTTGAGTTACCAAACGGTCTCTGATTTTAACGAGCTTACACTTGAATAAAGCGGATCGATGAGACAAATCCAACGAGCCCTAAATCACCAAATTCCGATATCATTAAGGCCTTCAAATGTCCAACAAATGGTGCATGATCAAATGATTCAATATCGATAGGCCCTTCAAACCACTCACAATTCGCCCATAATCTCACACCTTTTTAAGGGCTATGCCACTCCATAAAAACTATAAATAGAGCCCTCATTCTACACAAAGGGGACTCAAGTGAAGAGAGAGAAGGAGAAGAGAATAAGGAGGAGAAGGAAGAAGCTCCTCCTCGACCACCGCCGGAGCTCTTCCCGCCGCCTGAAGACGTCGGAACTCTGCCGGATATTCAGGAGAACGCTAGAATTCTGCCTAACTTCCATGGGATGCGGAAATTCTTCCAAATTTATAGCAGAGTTCCCTCCTGACGCCGAAACTCCGCCCAAGTGAAGCTGGATTTCTTCACTACCACCAACAGACGTCGGACTTCTACCCGACGTCGGGCCTTCACTCTTCGCCAAGTTTCTACCCAGCGCCGGACTTCTGCCGGTTATCAAACTTCACTGGACGTCTATGCGAAGATAGATTTCTTTCCATTGTTGGACTTTTACCTAACACAGTCCTTCTGACCTCCACCGCCAACCTACTACAATCTTTCCAACCTTTGTCGCCAGTCGACTACGATCCTCCTGACTTAAGTTGCCCGCCGACTACAGTCCTTCCGACCTCCGTCGCCAGCCGACTACGGTCCTCCTGACTTACGTCGCCCACCGACTAGAAGCCCTCCGTGTTGCAAATCTAATTTTTCATGACTTATATTTTTATGATTGACAAACACTATTTCTCTTGGACTACTTGTT
>NW_021569597.1:0-283 GCF_001605985.2 Dendrobium catenatum
ATTTGGTAAATTAAGACTGAGTTAGTTTGTAATATACGTCAAGTTTATTTTACCCTTTCTTGAGTCAATTATAAATAATGTGGATCCTGATGCTAAGTAACCTTGCACATACACACATGAGGAAAAAAATATGTCTACTTGATTAGAGTTTTCTATTTTCGATCACATCATCCGGGATAATCCAAAAATTGTCCTGGAGAGTCAGTTAAAAATAGAAACCCTAATTAGGGCATCCTGATTAAAGCAACCACAATTAAGTGAATTATCCTAGATGATATTAATA
>NW_021569598.1:0-225 GCF_001605985.2 Dendrobium catenatum
GTTAGCCATAAGACACAAGTTAGTTACCTCCTCCTCAGCTTCTTCTTCTAAAGATTATGAGGTAGAGTCGGCCAAAAAAGCTTTCTGTGTCTTTGTCTTTCCTTTCTTGTATTTTGCTTTGTCATCTCCTTTCTCCTTAGTTGGTTGACTCTTCAGATTGGGGGATTGGGGCAATCGGCTTGAAGGTGTCTTGGCTTCCTGCACTCAAAACAAATTGTATCAGAT
>NW_021569599.1:0-285 GCF_001605985.2 Dendrobium catenatum
TTCGTACTAGTTAGTCCCAAATGAATTCATTTATTTTAATATTGTTCTTACTATACGATGTTAGTTTATATATATGATTAATAGAGTACAAAAGTGGGTTCATCCTTGATCATAGTAAACGAAGCATGATTTGTTTTAACTATTTATATTGTACGATGTTAGTTCATTTAGATGACTAACAATGTACGTAATAAGGTTCATACTAGCTTGTACAAGATGAACACATTTAGTTTTGAATTGTTTGTAGCGTATGATGTTAGTTCATGCAGATGACTGATAGTGTAT
>NW_021569600.1:0-288 GCF_001605985.2 Dendrobium catenatum
GCATTTATTTTGGATATAAGTATAATATAAATATTGATGGATTAATGATATATTGAGCTAATCTTAAAGCAAATTCAATAATTTTAAAATTCAAAAATTAAAGATTAGGCATATTGTATTTTAAAGCTATTGAATTTGCTTTTAGTTTAATGCAATATAAATTTTGATTGATTGCACTTAGGTTTTGTTTGAGACAACTTAATTTCTTATTGCTTTCAAAAACATTTTTTTATTATAATTTTTTTTAAAGCAAAAAAAAAAAAAAATCAAAAGCTATATATATCCCAA
>NW_021569601.1:0-266 GCF_001605985.2 Dendrobium catenatum
ACTGAAAGATAAAGCATTACTTTAGATGTTATGACCCTTTACAATATCCTATTCTATTCCCAAATGGAGAAGTTGGATGGCATCAAGATATAGATCGATCTTCCATTTTTTGAAAGAAGAAATGAGAAAATACCAGTTCAGATTATAAGGACATCCTTGATAGAGGAAGAGTTATTTAACCAAGAAGAAAATGGTATGTTATTAAGTGTACTATTTCAGTTTAATATTTTTATAATTATTTAATTAATAATTAATACAATTCAATT
>NW_021569602.1:0-232 GCF_001605985.2 Dendrobium catenatum
CAGTCAAAATAAAACTCCGTAGAACCAAAACGGACCAGATGAAATCTGTCAGAAACTAATCAAAACGTGCAGAATAATCACATCTACAACATACCAAAAGTTATGCGGTGAAATCTTCGCCAGTACCAAAACGGGTACGAAAATCACTTACAAAAAACACAAATCTGAGCACCATCTTACAAAACCTCAAAATCATCGAAAACAGAAGTAGGGTTCGGAGTCCTTACAGCGA
>NW_021569603.1:0-2044 GCF_001605985.2 Dendrobium catenatum
CAGGCCCAATTTTGGGGTCCGAAAAGGTTAAATTGGACGTATTTGAGGTCCACAGAACCATTTTTCGACGTCCCGGACTTAATTTTGGCAATTTTAAAGCTGTTCGGGAACTCTACGACCAAGTTTGAAGTATTTCCAAGTTTCGAATCACACAAAAATTTTCCAAATTGGTACCACGAATATTTTTGGACATATGAAGCTTCGTCGTCCGAAAATAGGAGGGCAACTGATACGTCCTCAAAAAATTATCTTGATTGGGCACGAATCTCGGTGCAAAATCACGTTGGAAACTTCCAGAATTAAAATTGGGACCATCAAAACTCCGATTTCAGCAAACTTACAATCAAACAGAACGTCACGGAAATACCCCCCAACGACACCAAATTCAGCCCAATCCGAGCCCAAACGGGTCAAAATTAAGGGTTGGAAGCGCTATTGGAATGTTCAAACCACAATTTGGGTTACCAAACAGTTTCCAAACATGATGTGCTTATAGTCAAATCAAGCGGCTCGATGAGACAAATCCAACGAGCCCATGATCGTCAAATTCCGACATCATTAAGGTCTACAAATGTCTGACGAACGGTTCATGATCAAGGGATTCAATATCGACTGTCCATCCAACCACTCCCCATTTACCCTTGATCTCTCACTTATTTACTGGTCAAGCCACTCCATAAATCGATAAATAAACTCCTCATTTCTCTTGGAAGAAAAAAGCAAGAAGAGAACGAAGAAGCTCCTTCTCGACCACCGCCGGAGTTTCGTCAGACCACCGTCGGACCTTCGCCGGACCACCACTGAAGGCCCTCACCTCCGCCAGACCATCGCCTGACGCCGTTGCTCTGCCGAACCATCACTTGAGGCCCTCGCCTTCCTCGACCATCGTCGGACTTCCGTCGGACCACCACTTGAGGCCCTCACCTCCGCCGGACCACCGCCTGATGTCGTTGCTTCGCCGAACCACCAATTTAGGCCCTCACCTCCGCCGGACCACGGCCTGATGCCGTTGCTCCATCGGACCACCACTAGAGGCCCTGTCCTCCACCGGACCACTGCTTGATGCCGTTGCTTAGTCGGACCACCACCTGAGGCCCGGACTTCTTTCGGACTACCACTTAAGGCCCTGTGCTCCACTAGGCCACCACTTGATGCCCGAACTTCCACCGAACCACCACCTAAGGCCAGGACTCCACCATACCATCACTTGAGGCTCTGACTTCCACCAAACCACCACATAAGGCCCGGACTTCCACTGGACCACCGCTTAAGGCCCTGTGTGCTGCGGATCAATGGTTTATGATTTTGATGATAACAAACATTGTTATTTCTCTACGACTGCCTTATGTACTGATATTTTAGGTTCACACGATCGGATGACAATTTGGAATCAGCTCAAGATTGGGTATACTAGGTCTGAGTCAGTTTGTACATTTTTTCCTTTCTTGAGTCTATTGTATTTGGTGTGGCTCATGATATTTTGTAACTTGGAAGATTTTCTTTTGCTCCCTAAGGATTTCTTTTTTTGGTAACATCGTCCGGGACAATATTTATATCGTCATGGACGATCTGTCCAAAAGCAAAAACCCTAATTAGGGCATCCTCATTAAAGCAGTCGTCATTATGCAAAATATAACATCCTAGATGATTTTGTATGGGCCAGGACGATAGGCTCAATTCAGAAAGAATATGTCGCAAGATCTATTTAGAAATAACCTATTTTTGGATATCGTCCAGGTGGATCGTCCAGGACTATAAAATATTGTCCAGGACGATCCAGGTTAATTTTTCCAAAATTTCTCTGAAATTTAAGGAAAGCGATTATGACTTGATTTCACGATCAAATCGTCCTGGACGATCGTAAAATTGTCCAGGCCGATACGCTGGATGATTGGACATCAGCAGCTGTTTTTCAGGGCGATGTTTAGGACGATATTCCAAAATTTGTTCTGATCGTCCAGGATGATATATTATCGTCCGCGACGATATGAACAAACTTCTTCAGATCGTTTCAAATCGTTCCGGCTGATTGGGCTTAAATTGC
>NW_021569604.1:0-272 GCF_001605985.2 Dendrobium catenatum
TAAGACGGCAATACCTCTTATTGGTAACCAAAGTTCCAAACCAACAGAATAATAGACAAATGTGAACTATGTTTTAGCGACTCTTT
Source organism: Dendrobium catenatum (assembly GCF_001605985.2). Lineage (NCBI taxonomy): Eukaryota > Viridiplantae > Streptophyta > Magnoliopsida > Asparagales > Orchidaceae > Dendrobium > Dendrobium catenatum. Next base: position 87 of record NW_021569604.1, read on the forward strand.
CAACACACTACTTCAAACTTCACTTCACATGAAGCACAGGAGGCTCAAGCAAGCAAAAAGATATGGCAACGAGAAAAAAACAAAGTTGATAAAATGAAAAGCAAACCTTGAATTATTTAACTAATTAGTAATGTAAAATTAAAATAAATGTTTAATAATTATAATTTTAAATAGAAATAGTTATTA
>NW_021569605.1:0-216 GCF_001605985.2 Dendrobium catenatum
AAATTGTATCACTTCTTAGGTTGGTACAATTTTTTTTTAAAAAATATTAAAGCTGCCAATTTTTTTTTTTAAATATTGTTGTAAAAAATAAATTTTTATTACAAATAAGGTCAAAACAACACAAACATTAAAATTATAGTTTTGATAAGGGAAAAAATATAGGAACTATCCATACCACTGAAATGTGCTGTGTGGAATCGACAAGCTCTGGGATGA
>NW_021569606.1:0-692 GCF_001605985.2 Dendrobium catenatum
TTAGTTGTAGAAGCTCGTAGGAACTTATAGTCTTTAATCATTCTGTTATGACTTTGATCTTTATGATACATCCACTATTGCTGGAGGTATATGTATTCCTTCTTAGATTGAAGTTGACTACAGGATACTGCATTTACTGTAGTTTTTTATGCATCTACCCATGGGTGGATGTTGTGGCACATACATTTGTCTTCCTAGAGAGCTCGTATGTGTTGCAGATCTTTTGTTCTTGCTTGTAGAAGGCTGATATATTTGGCTACTACTGAGTGGCTATCAATTGTATGGATGATTTAGCATCCACTGCACATTAATCGTCATCACCCATAAATGGGCTACTATATGAGTGAAAACTATTCTATATTTGCTTGTGGTCAGCATGGTGGACTTGTATCGTTGATCTTTGCTTGCAATCAACTATATGTACCCGTCCAATTTTCTTTTGTTTGCTTGCATATAGATGTTGATTGTGAAGGTACTATTGTGTTCATCACCTACAAAATCCTTATAGTAGCATTTGATTGCATGATAGATATATATCACCTTCTCTTGAACACTTTGACTCATATGAATTTCATCGTTCATCATTTGCATTTGTTTGTAAATATTCATCTGAAGCTTCAGCAGAAGTTCCTTGCTCTATTGATTAATGCTTCTTTGGATGACTTGGATCCATCAACTATCTCTTTCATATC
>NW_021569607.1:0-819 GCF_001605985.2 Dendrobium catenatum
GAAGGGACCCAAACCTGTTTGGGTTCCTATCACTAACATTTGATAATCTTGCAGGTGTGCTCTCACAAAAGGCCTCATGAGAGCATGTGGTACTTGGACAGCGGATGCTCTCGACATATGACTGGTGATGCCAATCAATTTGTTGTTTTGGAGTCCAAGATTGGATGCAAGGTTACTCTTGGAGACAACACCACCAGGAAGGTGGTAGGATCAGGTATAACCGGTAATTCCAAGAACCTTATGATTGAAAATATTTTTCTTGTAGATGGATTGAAGCATAACCTGCTTAGCATCAATCAATTTTGTGACAAAGGCTTCATCATGCAATTCTTTACAAACTCATGCATTGTAAGTTTAAGTAACAACACTATTTTGCAGGGAAAGAGGATCAACAACTTCTACATGCTTGATTTTAATAAAATTGAATGTGCTGCTTCTTTTTGCTTAAAAATTGTTATTGATGATTCATGGTTGTGGCACCGGAGACTTTGTCATGCTAGTATGAAAACCCTTAGGAAAGTGACCCAAAAAGACCTAGTTAGAGGTGTCCCCAAACTCAAGTTTTTAAAAGACCATCTTTGTGATACCTGCCAACTAGGAAAGCAAGTCCACTCCACCTTTCACCGCATTAAGGACATTAGCACCTCTAGACCTTTAGAAGTCCTTCACATGGATTTGTTTGGACCCATTAGCACTGCTAGCTTGGGAGGGAAAGTCTATGGATTTGTGATTGTTGATGACTACTCAAGGTTAACTTGGACAAAATTTCTTACACATAAAATTGAGTCTTTTGAGGAGTTCAAAACCTTTTCTACTTGG
>NW_021569608.1:0-201 GCF_001605985.2 Dendrobium catenatum
TCGATCTTTTTATCTTGTTTTGATCTTTTCCATAACCATTCAAATTATTATTATTATATATTTAATAGTAACATTGTCGTTTTATTCGTGCTTTTGCTCTCAACTATCTATAGAAACTTCATTACTTCAGAATTTTGGATAAATTCTTTGGCATCCTTTCATTTTTCTAATTTGAGCAAATAAAAAAACTAAGAACAATAA
>NW_021569609.1:0-382 GCF_001605985.2 Dendrobium catenatum
CTTCTATGTCTTCCACTGTTGCGACTAGACATCAAACCACTTTTCGGGCAGAACAGACGTCGAGGCGATCTGTAGGTCTAAATTGCGTGAGATCGTGTTAAAGAAGCTCAAGGTGTCACATGCCAAATAGCTTCTAAAGACTGATAATTTCCTAATACTGATGTTCCACCTTTTTTGGTCTTTTATATTTAAATAAATTGGTGGTTAAAGAAGCTTCTAGGTGGCACATGCCGAACAACTTTCCTAGCTGATGTCTGATGACCTGCCTTTTTTTATTTTTTAAATGAATTGATGTATTTTTTTAAAAAAAATTTGGGACATAGCCCATATATAAGAAAAATAAAATCTATAAAAGAAGAGGCTAAAAGAAAACAAAAGGTCT
>NW_021569610.1:0-318 GCF_001605985.2 Dendrobium catenatum
AAGAACTTAATATATATTTATTGAGAATGATAAGCTTGTCTAACCTTTTAAATATGTTTGCTAAATGTAGCATTCGGGTTTCTGCCCTTTAGAAAGGAGTGATATCAGATTCCCTTGTTTGTTACCTATCTCTTATTAGGTTAATGCGAAGTGGTTTCAGTCTTCAGAGTTTAACTATTCGCAGTGGCCTACGCTATATGTGGTCATCGCTAGGGAACAAAATTGGCTGACATATATATATACTTAGTTGAAATTTATTTCGATATAAGTGTAGTACAAATTATTTATGTATGAATAACTTCAAAATTTATCTAGATC
>NW_021569611.1:0-240 GCF_001605985.2 Dendrobium catenatum
GAGTTTGAATGTTAAGAAGACTTCTATTAAAAAAGTTGTCAGGGAAAGTAAGACCCCGGGATCTAAGAACATTTTGTTCAAGGAACTTCAAGCATTAGGACCGGTGAATGATCTACCTAGAAGGAAGATGGCTGAACTTAAAGTGAAGAACGGTATAAGGGGTTCTTCTTCCCTTTTATTTCATTAATATGAATGATGGTTATATGGTTATCCCGTTAACAACATCAAAGTGGATAGATA
>NW_021569612.1:0-272 GCF_001605985.2 Dendrobium catenatum
AAAATTATCATGAACATCGCCCTGAATAGAAGTAGGCCGATGTTAATCGTCCACACCATCATCCCGGTCGATCCTACGATCGGCCCAATCGATGTGATCGTGCAATCATCCTTAATTGCTTTCCTTAATTACCATACTAATTTAGGTATAATTGTGCTGCATTGTCCGGGACGATAAAATATTATCTTGGACGATGTCCTAAAATAAAGAATACCTAAATAGATCATGGCGATTGATTCTTTCTGATTTGAGTCTATCATCCCAGCCAATAC
>NW_021569613.1:0-1090 GCF_001605985.2 Dendrobium catenatum
GATAAAGGCTTGATGTTGTTGTTGTTGTTGTTGTCTAATTTTTGGGATACAATTTTACTGGTTACTGCAACTTATTTAGTTTGTTCTATTTTGTACAACTTTTTTTATTTTTTCATATATTTAGCCTTAATTTATACAAGATGATGCACATCATTTTTTTATCTAAGGTCATCGAGATGGAAGCATGCTTGCAAGATGTTAATAATTTAAGTAATTCAATCCCCCCTCGCGAGACTATATGTGTACTTGCAGAAAAGTTCAGGTAATAGTGAATACTTTTTTTGTTGGAGCTTTTAGTTTTATTATGTTTTAAAGCTCTTCCCCAAGTTGTTGCGACATAGGCTAATGATGATGATGATGAAGGTTATGTTGTTTTAAACCTATTTTTTTTCCATTCTTAAGAGAACTAAGATTTTGTCATCTATTTGAAGTACATCGGCTGGTCGAGCTGGAAAAATGATTGTACAGCCAAAACAGGTTAGAAGCTTTTCTTAACTTTTTTTTTGTTTGTTAAAAGGCCTTTCAATTTTTTTTATATAATAAAGATTGTTGCAGGTTTTGAATTGGTTCCAAAATAGGAGATATGCCCATAGGGCAAAAGTTAAGGACCCAGCAAAACTAAATGTCTCTCTTATGCCTCGAGATGATCCTGCTCAACATAGAAATGTAGCTCCTCCGCTTCCTATTTCTCAAGGTTATTTTGTAAAGTATATATTATTTGCTCTTTTTTTGTAGGAATGCGAGTATGTTCTTTGCTCCATGTTATGAGTGATCTGCTGTTTGGTGTGCCTATTTATACTTGGAAGACATTATTTTACACCCTACACTATTAATGTAGCTGTATCCTAAATGTTAATTGTTAATTTTTTTTAATCTAAAGTTACATGATTTTTGGTAACCAATTAGGAACTAGTTGAATTTACGTTGCTTTTTACTGGTAAAAAATTTTCAGTTGCTTCATGAAAAAACATGTTATGCATTTTTTTGTTTGAAAGAATGATATGTATTGAGATTTTATTGAAAATGATGTCACTAGAGATTGTTTTCTATAATCAACAACTATGTTGAATAGAATTTTACTTGAGGCGGA
>NW_021569614.1:0-247 GCF_001605985.2 Dendrobium catenatum
AGAATTTAGCCGCTGGAAAACTTTCCGGCGGTTGTCCGGCAGAAAAATTCCATCGGAATAAAAAAAATTTAACAAAAACTGAAACCACGCCCGAGCCTGCTCACGCTAGATGACAACAAGTCAGCTAGCACGAACCCGCCCGAGCCCACTCCCGCCAGCTCGAACCCTCTCCCACGAGCTCGAACCCGGGCCCACCTGCGTGAGCCACTGTGGACCTCCAAAGGAGCACCGCTCGTGGGGTACGAAC
>NW_021569615.1:0-248 GCF_001605985.2 Dendrobium catenatum
TCACTTGGGTCAAGATTTAGGCTAACCCAAAGTGCCCGAAAGTACTTGGGATTGAGCCAACTCTCAACCTAAGCCCAATTAAACTTGATCAACACCTCCCATAGGTGGCCCTAGGTCCAATACACCCCCTCCAGCCAGCCCATGTCTTGGGCTAGCTTGGGTCAAGATTTAGGCTAACCTAAAGTAGCCAAAAACACTTGGACCCGAGCCATTTTCCAGCTTAGATCAAATTGGACCTAATTGCCACT
>NW_021569616.1:0-336 GCF_001605985.2 Dendrobium catenatum
CACTCGTATTTTGTGCACTATGATAGTAACTTATATGTTCTGCTAGTTGGCAAGAGTCTCTTATATTTTCGTAAAGGTATAAGCTTGGTTCAAGCAGAATAACAAAAATCTTGACATCTTTTATTTTATTTTCCCTTTCTCATTTCTGTTTACTTCATACACATCAATTTTTATCCTAACCGATGCTTCCACTTCATGCCTTCTAGCATTTAGTATCAAAGTGTAGTTCTAAGATTGATGAACATAATCTTTGAGATTGATAGATTTGATTGGTTGAATAATTTTGACTCCTGAATAATCAAGAAGCATGAAATTCTTGCCCGGAAAGATCCTAAG
>NW_021569617.1:0-455 GCF_001605985.2 Dendrobium catenatum
GAATATCCGGCAGAGTTCCGGCATATTCAGGTGGCGGGAAGAGCTCTGGCGGTGGTCAAGGAGGAGAGGATTCTCTTTTTCCCCTTTCTCCTCTTCTTCTCTTCTTCTTCTCTCTCTTCACTTGAGTCCCTCTTGTGAAGAATGAGGGCTCTATTTATAGTTATTCTGGAGTGGCATGGCTTATAAATAGGTATGAGATCAGGGGATAATTGGGAGTGGTTTGAATGGACGGTCGATATTGAACCCTTCGATCGTGCACAATTCGTTGGACATTTGGAGGCCTTAATTATGTCGGAATTCGGCGATCTTGGGCTCGTTGGATTTGTCTCGTCGAGCCGCTCGATTCGAGTATAAGATCGTTAAAATCGGATACCTTTTGGTAACTCAAATTGCGGTTTGAACCTTCCAACGGTGCTTCAGGTCCTTGATTTGGACCCATTTGGGCTCGGATCGGG
>NW_021569618.1:0-1070 GCF_001605985.2 Dendrobium catenatum
TATTCTGTTAGGATGAGCTTCAAATTTATTATGTTTGCTTTGAGATTAGTGCATTTTAATCTTCAAATATATCCAACGATTCTCAGGGCCATCATAATATAATTTATATCAAGATATGCCTACATTATTTTTAGATTTAATCAGAGTGTGGAGGGAGTGCAAGGTCATTCCATCAAGATGAGCTTAAGTTTATTATACTTGCTTTGAGATTAGTGTAAAATAGATTTTTCATATTTAATATTATTATCTTATAATAAATCAAATATTTTTCATGCTCGCAATGAAAAAATATAGATATAGGCTTCGTTTGGGGCAACTTTCTCATTGCTTTCTAAAACAGATTTTTAATACAAAAAATTCTAATTCAAGAAATTGTTTTAACTAAAACAATGTTTTAGAAAGCATTAAGAATGCCGTCCCAAACGTACCCATAGAGAGAAAGATCATTGAAACCTAAGTAGACGGATACCTTTTTTAGAAAATTTAAAATAATTTTTACGTGCTAAAAACTTCATTATTCATGACAGTATATATTAAAATGTAGCTTTGGAAAAATCTTGTATATAATGAGCATTTCATTAAGCTAATTGTTGTGTCAACTAATTATTTCTAACGGCAAAATTATCATTTAATAATAATGTCATTGGTTATATTGTATCATCCATCACATGGATGGCCTATTCTCTTACCATCCATGTGATGCCAATCACCTTCTTAACTGACACTATCAAAAACTATGCCTATCGTAGCACAATTTTTGGCCTATCCCGGCGGTTATAACTGCCACAATTTTCTTTGTAGCGGTTTTCGGTTTTAAAACCGCTGCACCTTTGCGATAGAACCATGGTGACTGACATCCCACAATGATCAACGTCCAAGATAGCTTCTCACCAGCGAAGTCCTCCGGCGTTAGCTTAGCGAACAGGTTAATAGTGAAAAAGCCAAACTAGGGTTCGGATAAAGAAGAAGATGAGGGATTTTACCGCAGCCAAGACGACAGCCCAGTTTTTCGGCGGTAGAGATTTGCTTCATGATCCACGAGCTAACTGCAGCTGCCTTGATCCTTGATG
>NW_021569619.1:0-208 GCF_001605985.2 Dendrobium catenatum
ATCTATGAATTCTCTTAACTGCATTTAGGTGGGATTCTTTACAGTCAGCTTGAAATATAGCATAAAGATAAATACTAAACATTATATCAGGTTGGCTAGCAGTCAGGTAAAGTAAATACAATCATCCCTTTGTACTTTTTTTTATCAACTAATTTTCCATTTGGGTCCTTATCCAACTGAACACTAGAGGTCTTATGAGTATTAATTA
>NW_021569620.1:0-482 GCF_001605985.2 Dendrobium catenatum
AATTTGTCTCCTTAGACAAACATCTACCTCAAGTCTACGAGGTTCCCTTGGATAAAGCAACACATAGATGACGATAAGGATACTTCGGCTAGATTGGGTTCAACTATATCTCATAACTAAATAGATTATGGATCATTAAAACATGGAACGACAAAATCTTGAGACATTGATCAGTTTCGTCACATTACCCTTGCCATCTGCTTTAAGTATAACATGATAAATTTCAAATTTCAAATCCTATACTTGTTGCTACTATTTGCTCAACGCTTAGTGTAAACAACTAGCCTTAATCAAAAGTTCTCTCTAATCATCGGGAGTGGTACTTGATCAGAGGGGGGCATGCGCCAATGGGAAACTTTGAATCATATCATAAAGTCCTCGTAAAATAAGAGTGAAATCTCTTGGTAGTTTTCTATCTTCAATTTTATCTATCTTCTAAAATTTTGCATCCACATTCCTTAAAATTCTCCCACACAGAAAGG
>NW_021569621.1:0-255 GCF_001605985.2 Dendrobium catenatum
AATTTATAGTGGATCGGTTTAAGGCTGACCTATGTCCACTCCCTGGAGACTCCTTCTCCAGGTATTACACTAAATCAAAGTGACTCTCCTTTTGTCCCCACAGCAAGGTGGAGAAGCCCTTGTAAACTCTCTTCCACTAACTTGGTGTAGTAGAGTATAAACACCTTTTACACCCTCCAAGTGATGGCAGTATACCGTTACATCCTTTTTCACCCTCTTGGTGAAGGCATAGAACCGTCACATCCTTTTTCACCC
>NW_021569622.1:0-1076 GCF_001605985.2 Dendrobium catenatum
TGGCATAGTCCGTCAATGCCAACATGAGCGGTTCCCTAGTTGTTCGCCGCTCCTGTTGGGGTTCTATTTATTAACCTTGATTTTGTCAAACCTTGGGTTCTATGGGTTAGACCAAGCCTCTTGAGCTCAGACCCATGTCTTGAGTCAACTTGGTTGACCAGGTTAACCCAGGTTGACCCATTAGACCAATTTCGAGCCTACATCAATTCCAAACCCATTTCAAATTCTCCTAGGCTCAAACTCCCATATCTTGGACCTATTTGACTAGGTTGACCAAGTCAATGATTGACTTGGTCAACCCAAGTCTTAAATAGGTTAAACTGACCTATTTGGGTCATTTAAAACCTATTTAATGCATTAAATTCCTCCCCAACCGATTTTGAATTGAAACCATGGCCCGATTACCCCCTTGCCCTCCTAATTCACTATAATCTTAATCCTAACTGTCGATCATGTGATTAAGAGCTTTAAATAGCAAAAAATAGGTTTTTTTAGGGGACTTTTGGCTCTTGCTCCTTCTCCAAGCTCCCTCAATTGTTGAGATCTCGTGTGATCACTCTTGGAGACTCCTCCCACTTTCTCTCACTCAAACCCGACGGAAATACCTCGTCGACGGCTAGATCTCCGGCGACCCGAGGCGTTTTCCCTTCCTAAGCTCTGTCTTCTCGATCCAAAATAAATCAAGGGGTGGGATCAACTAAGAACTTTTTCGTGGACAGTCTACAAGCTCAGAAAACCTAAGATCTATTGGATCCACCGTGTGGATCAAGGTATATCGCTAACCCTAGGTTAGAACACTTAGGTTTAAATAGATTTTTATTTTCTGTGTTTTAAATCACGATTTCAATTCCCCATGATTGTTCTTCACTCATAAATCATATGTTTAAAATTTCGCTTGATTTCATCCATCCAATCAAGAGAAATCTTCAAATTACGTGTTAGTGTTACGGTTCGATCTCATGCATGCGTCGCCCGTCGTTTGAACCATTGATCTTCAGATCAACAGTTCAGATCTAGTGATATCGCGCGTCCGTCCGACCTTGTATCGACGCCTGATCAAATTTGCACCTGTCCGG
>NW_021569623.1:0-2487 GCF_001605985.2 Dendrobium catenatum
CTGATGAGAGAGGTTTGTTCGGCACAGAAAATCTTCCCCTACTTGATCCACCTAACGCACTAAAGAATTTTTTTTCTCATAATAATATTATTATATTGCTAATCAAAAGTATTAGCAAAAAAAAAAAGGAAAGCCTATTTATGATTGATTTATTGCTTTTGGTGGGAATTTGAGTCCCAGACATTAGTGATAATTTCGTTGTCCAAGTAGACAGGATTTAGTTCCGTGTGAACGTATGATTTTTATTAGGGAAGAAGGCCATTAAAGCCCTCATGCTCTATGTGTGATCACCAGATGCCGTTCGGAAGCGAAGTAGGATGCGCCACACCATCATTTTGTCGTTATCTTGGCTGTGTACCGATTTATATCAGGTGACGTGACGTATTCTCATTCACCTCCAGACAATATGATGATCACACCTAATAATTTCTCCAGGCTCAGTAGCAATTTTCTTCATTTGTTGGCAGCCCATTCTCGTTCTCATCACACCATGTTTCATACCTGCCCAAGTTGAATCCTTTGGACCGAGAAAAGTAAAGGCATCTATAATAACTTTTCAACCTTGCATGGGTCAATTAATGCCTTCTCTTTACGTGTCGGTGGAGGGGCCTCCCACATTAAGATAATTATTTCATAATATTTGTAGGAATATATTATTGAGTTCATTTTCATTAAATTTTTAAGTTAAAATTAATACAATAACAATACCAAGCGTGAGATTAGTTGAATGCATCCTTTTGCTCAGTGTGTTCTATTCAGAGATAAATTATCATTTAAATCTAATAAAATATTATTTTTATTGGAAATGTTTTGGTAGAGAAAAGATAGAAAGGCAAGCAATCAGGTATGAAGATTTTGAATGGGAGGATAGATGAAGAAATTTATTCTAAATTTTTGCTAAGTAGTTTTGAACTTTAATAACAATATCATAAGATTACCTATTTATAAGTATGAAAGCTAAATCTACAAACTTCTATAACATAGCAATTTGAGAGTCCATTTTTTTATTACAAATACCTTAGATTTTTCTATCAACACTACTCTTAAGTTTTCATTATTTATTACAAATATACTAGATCATTCTTGATATATCTTCCAAAAAATTAATTTGATCAGGCACGAATCTCAAGGTTAAATAAAATTAGAAACATAAAAAATTAAAATTGGGACCGTCTGAACTCCGTTTTCAGCAAGCTTAAGGTTGAACTGAACGTCTCAAAAATACGAACCCAACAATATCAAATTAGACTCAATCCGAGCCCAAATTAGTACAAATAAAACACATTTGGAAGGTTCAAACCATAATTTGGTTATGAAATAGATTCCAAACATGACATGCATAGATTCGAATCAAGCGGCTCGACAAGATGAATCTAACGAGCCCAAGATCATCGAATTTTGATATCATTAAGACATTCAAATACCCAGTAAATAATCGACGATCAATGGATTCAACATCGGTCATCTATTTAAACCACTCCCAATTTTCCCTCGATCTTCCTCATATTTACTATCCATGTCACTCTCATAAAACTATAAAAAGACCCTCGATCTTCTGCCGGACCACCAACTCACGTCCGGACTTCTATCGGACCACTGACTGACGCCTGAGTTCTACTAGACCACAAATTCATCAGAATTACACTTGACAACCAACAAATGATAAATTTCCACTTGGCTTCCAATTATTGAGGGACTTCCACAAGACAACGGTCTTTCTAACCACTATCACCACTGATTATGGTCTTTCCAATCACCCTCACCCTGCTATGATCTTTTAAACCTTTGTTGCCCACAAACTATAGTCCTTCCGACCTCCATCATTAGATAACAATTTTTATGACCTTCACCGTCCGCCAACTACGGTCCTTCCGACATCCGTCGCCTGATAATGATCTTTCCGACCTCCGTCTCCCTGCAAATATGGTCCTTTCGACCACTATCACCCGACTACGGTCCATCCGACCACTGTTACCAGACAACGGTCTTTCCGACCTCAATCGCTCACCGACTATGGTCCTTCCGACCACCCTCACCCGACTACAGTCTTTCAGACCTTCGTCGCCCACTGACTCTGGTCCATCCGACCTTTATTGTCAAACAACAATCTTTATGACCTCCGTCACCTGACAATGGTCTTTCTGACCTCTGTCGCCTGCCGATTATGATCCTTCCGACAATTGTCACCCGAATACGGGCTTTCCAATCTCCGTAGCCATTCAACTATGGTCTTTCCGGCCAAACGAACATATCAATTTTGATTCTTCCAATGTCCACCATGTAATGCACATTGCACTCTATATTATGTATATTTGTTACATCAAGCTAAGGCTTTCCCCCCAAGGAATAACCTCATTTGTAATCAACTGCAAATACTGGTAAATTAATTCAAACTAGGCCGGGTCCGATCGTTTTTCCCATTTTTTGGGTTTTCCACATAAAAATCTCTAGTGTCTCTTATAAATGTTGCACCTTCTCTCTTATCTG
>NW_021569624.1:0-2986 GCF_001605985.2 Dendrobium catenatum
AAGACGCAAAATTAAATCTCTATCGCCGCGTATTTTCTAGCCCGCAATAGGAATAAAATATATTGGTGCGTGGGAGAAGTATTCCTTATTTGCTTGGTGTATAGTGGCTTTAGTTGTGTGTTTTTTCTTAGATTAAAATAGTTAATTATTCTTACTTTTTTTAAGGTTGTTTACTACTTTTTTACAACTACTCTAAACTCTTCACACCTCTCTATTTCATAATCATCATCTAAGACCAATAAATCATTAATCAAAATATTAAAATCAATCCAAACACTTTCATATAGCTCTTTATCAAATAAAGGAATGATAGGACCTAGTTCTATTCCTACCTTAACATTTCCTTAAACTTATCAAACTCTACCATCAACTCAAGATAATAATATGACATCCTAAGCTAAACCTCAACCATCATTTTTATCCATTTATCCTACATAAAACCCACTCCCTATAGTGATATTCCAAATTAGCCCAAATTAGTTCAAACTCGATTAATTTTGGTATTCTTACAATAAGTATACCCATTTAATTCCCTCATCGTTTCACAAAAAACTTAAAAATCCTTATTTAAATTTCATATTGCAAGATGTTGAAGCATCAACTATAATGAAGTTAGTTACAGCTGCAAATTGATAATCACCATCTCCCCAGTTGACCGATAATGCAAATATCCCTTCCATTTCTTTTTGTTCATCGAAGATGCCATAAAGCTTTCCATGAAATAAGTGTCAACTTGAATGAATCAAGGTTTACACTTCTAAGAAAATGTTTATTGAACTACCCATGTCCATTAGAAGGATCTTGATTTTATAGTTTGACGTTCCATGAGAATTATAAGAAAAATTTATTAAAATTAAATCACACAATTTGGATGATCATATTTTTGTGGTCAAATATATCATGCCAAAGGATAGACATGGTATTCTATAGTGGATTTGAAAATAAAAATAAGATTTTTTTTTTTTTAATATCTATTTTCTTAATCAAATACAACAAAGAGAATAGCATATTCTTAGAAGATAGAAATAATAATTAACTATAGTATTCAAAAATAAAAAAAAGGAGTTTTGGCAAAAAGTTTGTATTCCTAAAGATTTTCCTCTACCTTATAGAAATAAAATATGGTTTATTTTATTCTGCATTATATGTTCCTCATAAAGGTAGGTACCAATGGTTATTTACATTCTAAGATAGGTGAGTCTCTTAAGAATACTCTCAATTATAATAGTAGCAATTATTTTTATAATTTTAAAGTTAAAGACAATATTAGAATTTTAAAATTTCAAAGAAGAATGGTTCAATTTAGACTAGTTCTTCTTGAAACAATAAGATAAAGAATAGGGTTCACTAGATTCTAAGAAAATCAAAATTATTCAAGTTTATCCTATTTTGGTATTTAATATTTTAGAATTGAAGTTTTTATTTGAGTTCATATTTTACTAAGGAAAATGCCTGGAAGGTAAGGGTTAATAATATAAAGATCAATCTTAGATTCTAAAATTGAGGTAAATACTACAATATAGTAGCTTGAACCTAAAAAAGTAATAACCCTAAAATAAAAGAGAAAAAAGAATGGCTAGGAATTCCTTCCGCCTCCGATAGTTTCTCTTGGGTAAACTCTTTCCCTGCTCCTTAATACATGGTTTTTCTTGCGATTAGCGGTTTGATGGCTTATAATTGTTTAAGTGATCCTGATTTTTTGGCGGGGAAGTTTACTTCACATTCTTTTAGGGATGCTCTGTTTAGGGATTCTTCCCGATAGGAGTTTTCTCTTGTCGAAAAATTTCCTAGCCTACAGCCACCAATTGATTCTATTCGTAAATTTTTTTAAATCTTAAGCTTATGGGAGAATTTTCTATTACATTGCTTAATGCCAAGAATATTCTCATTAATTTTTTGAATAATTTAGACTATTGTAGTGTGCTCTCGCATCGGTCTTACTTCGTTAGCAACTGTTACATTGAGTTATTTAAGTGGACTCCCTATTTTGATATTAGCATTGAATCTCCTACTATCCCCATGTGGGGTTCATTTACCAATCTTCGTCCGTATCTATTCTCTCATCGGATTCTGCATGGGTTTGGTTCCTTGTTTAGTCGACTTTTATGGACGGATAATGTTGCATGCTTATTGAGCTTGATGTTACCAAGCAGTATACGGATCAAGTTTGGGTTGGTTTTGAATCTATGGGTTATCTTTAACTAGTGGAATTTGAAGAATTCCCTCAATATTATGGTCATTGTAAGGTTTTGGGTCATGCAAGATTTAAATGTAATATTGTGAATCTAAATTTAGCTAATCCTATTAACAATATGGTTGAGGTGGGAGTGGTTTCAAATAAAAATTGTGATGTTGATTATGATCCCATTAGTAAGGATGATCCTATTAGTGTGGAAAATATAGTCCTGGTATTGTTTTGCCTATGCTTGAGTTGTTTACCCCCTTGGAAAGGGCGGTTGAGAATGATTCGGTGATCCTTATTATAGGTACTTCTCCATCAGGGCATTGTGCAGTTATTGTGTATTGTGATGATGGTGATGTGGGTGACCATGTCTTAGTGGCTTCCCCTCTTGGTGAGATGATAAAAAACTTTGTGACTTGGTGGTAATGAGTTTCTGAATTGTTAGTCCTGACATTGTTGGTCTTGTTGCTAGTAATGAGTTTCTGAATGTGGATGATAAAAAACTTTGTGATGTTAATATGGGGGTGGTGAACATTGATTCTTGTTATTTGGATCATTATGTTGCTTCTCTTGTGATGCATGTTGATCTTGTTGTGTCGGCCTCCTCTGTGGGACTCGGCATGAATGAACAACTTGTTGATGTTCATTTGCTTTACTTTCTACAAATGCCTTGAATGCTCATGTGGGTGTGAGATCAAGGAAAAATATTGTGGTGAAAATTGATTGTCTTGAAGGATCTCAAATTTCTCCTTTTACGGGTGGTGAAAATGAAGTGTTTGAATATAATGATTGTTTTTTATCTGA
>NW_021569625.1:0-248 GCF_001605985.2 Dendrobium catenatum
GTCAAACGGGTCGGTCGGGTTGACCCGGACCCGAAGTGGGTCGGGTTCGGGTCCAGCATACTGACCCGTTTCGAAAAACGGGTCGGGTTCAGGTTGACCAGTATGTTGGGTCAGTTTCGGGTTGAACTCGAACCCGACCCGTGACCCGGTTTTGACAGGCCTAGGTCCAGCTAGGGGTGTCAATATTTGACACGACACGAAAACCCGACATGGACCCGACCCGGAAAATCCGGGTTGAACCCGACCCG
>NW_021569626.1:0-212 GCF_001605985.2 Dendrobium catenatum
TTAAGAAAACTCATGCTAGTTTGAAGTTGGAGCTTTTTGAATATACCAAAAGAGCTTAAAATTATTCTCAAAAATCATTCTACGATTGATTCAAATCACATAACTCTACTTGATGAATTTGATGATTTAAACAAAAAGCATTCAGAATTAATAATGAGCATGATGCATTAAAAGATTCACACACCTCACTTGAATTTGATTTTAAGAAATCT
>NW_021569627.1:0-520 GCF_001605985.2 Dendrobium catenatum
AACGGAATCCTTGGTGTGACGGAACCGGCGAGGGTCCCCACACATCGGAGTGAATTAGTTCAAGAGGGGAGCTAGTGCTACTGGCCGAACTTTCAAACGGAAGTTTGTGGCCTTTACAAGAAACACAAGAAATACAGGTTGAATTAAAAGGTAAAATTCGTAATGCGGGATTTGTGGTAGAAATGGATTCCAAGACGCGATGATGAGGGTTAACAGCAGGTAAAGCGGTAACCAGCGGACGTGTGGCTGTAGACGCGATCTTGTACATCCCGTTTCTGCAAGGTCCTTCAAGGATGATTTGATTTGTCTTCGGGTCCTTAAACACAAAGCCGTTTTCATCAAAAGTTAGGAAGATATGATTATCTTTAACCAAATTTGAAATTGATAGTAAATTATAGGAGAGTGAGGGAATATGTAAAAGTTTAGATAGAATCAGCTTACTGGTAGGGGTAGGAAGAATACCCGATCCCGTATGAGCAATCAGGACGGTCCTTCCATCCCCAAGAGTTACCGAATCGCT
>NW_021569628.1:0-266 GCF_001605985.2 Dendrobium catenatum
TAAACTATTTTTTATGTGCTTTGAAATAAGAAGATTAAGGATGGAGGTCGCTTCATCCATGTGAAGCGGATAAGTAGAATTTATAGCTCCCAAAGAGAAGGAACTTACCCACCATTTAGGCATACACCGAGACCAGAATATAGTAACCTCGAATCCTAGATCTAATGTGGGTTTAGTGTTATAACTAACACTAACACCTGTGTCCTAGTTAATACACTTGGGCTTATACCCTGCCTCAAAAGGGATGCCAACTAACCACCAAAGGG
>NW_021569629.1:0-213 GCF_001605985.2 Dendrobium catenatum
CATTTATGCTGCCAATTCTCTCCTCATGAGATAGCACATATCTGGCATTAGTTACTTAATCTAGCCTCTTCTATCACCTTTCCCTGGGTTTTAGGTTATTTCAATTTGTAGATTTGTGGAAGAGAAATCGAGTGGAAGGCTCTACATCACAGTCGTATGGAAGAAATTAATAGTTGTATTTTCAGCTCTAGTTTGCTTGAGCTTTCTTACTCG
>NW_021569630.1:0-429 GCF_001605985.2 Dendrobium catenatum
AGTGGTGCACCCATTTTATATTAGTTTTTAGAAATATGCAAAATATTTTAAAAATAATGTGTCTTTTTATTAAGTAACTCTTATGTATATTGCTTAAATTATGCTTCAATTGCATCATGAACTAAGTCCTTAAGATCAGATCAGATATTTTCTTCAGCAGTTATATTAAAACTTGTAAATTGGTCACATCGCAAATCAAAATGCGATTCATTCTCACCATGAGAACCAGTTATATCATCTAGGCTTAAGTGCACTTGATTTTTTATGTTTAGAATATGAGTATCTAAACTTTCCATCTAACATGAAGTTGAGCAGTTGACAAGCTATCTAAATGAAAAAAAAATCACCTTTTAATGAACTCATTTGTTAATTTATTTCATCCTTACGAATTGATTATACATCTAACTTCTATAATTTTTTATATCCATA
>NW_021569631.1:0-2006 GCF_001605985.2 Dendrobium catenatum
AATTCGAAGGCCATTTCAAAGGGAAAATTTCGTGCTACGCTGATCGGAGGGGAAGCTCTCTTAGATCGGGGATCTCGTCGCTGTGGTTGGACGATGTTCTTACATGGTTATGGTGGGGGTTACCCACGGTCACCCCCTCGTCACCCTTCGACGAGGAGCGGTGGAGGGAAGGATGTTCGGGGAGGGAAAAGGACTGGAGGTGGATCTGGTCGGAGGGATGCTATGAAGAATGTGGCTGGGGGGGAATGCTGCGGGAGCAAAGGTCGGTGGTAGTAGTGGAGACGGGAGTAGATTGGTTTATGCTCGATCTCCTAGTAAAGCTGGATCTACTAGATCGAGTGATTCTTATGAAGCATTGGCTGCTGAGAAGGGAACGGCGCTCTCTACAGAGGTGGAGATGGATTCGTCAAATGGAGAACAGGGGATGGTTGCTCGTGAAGTATCCTCTCTGCAAGGATCTCCTATTTGTATTGAAACGATGGAGATACTGAGGGGATCTGAGGCTAAGGAGTTCATTGAGGAGGTTGCGGCATTGGGATATGCGGATCGTATGGAGACAAACACGGTATTGGTAAAGTATTGGATAATCCTATGTTTGAGCTTGAGCAACCTATTTTTACATTCGGTAGCATGAGCCATATTGCAGATCTTAGTAAAGTGAAGTTGCCTCGTGCTAATGACGGGGATGGTATGAAGGATGTTAAGGGGAAGAGTTGTTTAAATTTTTGTGTTCTAGATACGTTAAGTAAGGGGAATGATACGCAGCTTGACAGGGGTGTTCGAGCTGGGCTTGGACGCAATGACACCATCAATAATTCTGGAGGCACATCAGGTGTTTGTGAAATTGTTGATATGGATGAGTTTCCTTCAATCCAAAAATGGCAAACACCGGTTGCTGGGAAACCAGTTAAGAACGAGAAGGTGGAGTTGAAAGCGGCATCAAATGCTTGGAAGAAGTCGACGGCTGTTAAATTGAACTCGGTTGAAAAGGCAGAAAGCTTCTTAAGGAAAGATGGAACCGTGAAATTGGATTTGAACAAAGCTAGGAACAATATGCAGAAGCTGGATAGAACTCTTGTGGGCAGTCTCTTAGGCCGACGGCTCCCATTTTGGGTGGTGCAGAATGAACTCAATAGGAATTGGGAACATCTTGGTTTAACTCAAATTACGCCGATGGGGGCTGATTGCTTCCTTGTTGGTTTGTTAATATGGAAGCAAGTGACAATGTCTTGATTGGTGGACCTTGGTATGTTGCAGGCCAAAGTATTGGAGTGGATCAATGGACAACTGGATTATCTGCCAAAGCTTTGAAAGGCTTTACTTCTCCTGTATGGATAAGGTTGCCAAATTTGCCATTGGAATATTGGGATGAGGCCAATTTGGCTAGATTGGCTATGGGTATTGGTGAGCCATTGTTCATGGATGAACAAACTAAACTCTGGAATAGATGTGCCTTTGCTCTGATCTGTATTAGATTGGATTTATCTAAGAGATTGCCTAAGGGTATTTGGGCTAATGGCTTAGAAGGAAGGTTTTTTCACCCTATTGAATATGAGGGGATTCCCCTTATTTGTTTAAAGTGTGGGAAAGTCGGTCATAAAGCTGAAGTATGTAAGGAGGTGTGTGGCCAGCCCGAGCAACATGATTTGAAGTCGGGTTATGTTCAGGACCAGGTCTGTTCGAAGGTAGATGGAGTGACATTGGCTACTGGTTCTCTAGGTGGTGATGCAGGGTGCTGAGTCCAGGCAAAATGTTGGTAAATCTTATAAAGATGTTAGCTCAACGGAGGTTGATGTGGATCATGGGGAGTGGATGATTGTTACGAGAAGGAGGAGAGCAAACAATAGATCTGAAAATCAAAATCTAATGAGGGATAACAAGCCTAATGTTGTGGCACCTAAATCGGTATGGAGAAAGGTCAATAATGCACAGCAGGAGACTGATGCTCATGAAGGGAAAGAAAATGTTGAAGGTGAAGCAAGTAATTCAAATGGTTCTTCTGAGCA
>NW_021569632.1:0-275 GCF_001605985.2 Dendrobium catenatum
AACATATCGGCCTGGATGGTACGTGTATCAGCCAGGAAGATAAGCTCAAAAAAAAAAGAAGTAGCCGCCTTAGACAATTAAGGTATACTGTATTATTAAATTATCGGCCAGGACGATCTCCGGATCGGCCCGGACGAAATTACCAAATTATGCCTTAATTGATCAGAAAATCAACGGAGTAATTAAGGATAATTGATACGATCATCTCGTCCTGGACGATCGCAGGATCGGCCCAGACAATCCATTCAAAATCCTTAAGTTACTTCAGGACGATA
>NW_021569633.1:0-239 GCF_001605985.2 Dendrobium catenatum
CCATCTGATCCCGTCTTACCTACATCACGATCTTTACTCTTCGATCTAGTCATCGTAGCCTTACTCGGAGATACCCCCGATCCAGCTCCCGGTCGCTCCCCGCTCTTCTTCGAACCTCCCGAACCAACACCAGAACGTCTTCTCTCGTCACCACCGATCGATCCGTCACCACCACCCCCGCTAGAGCGGGGGGGAGACCTATGGTCGCCCCCCGCCATCCCCAGAGCTTCTCTCACTAC
>NW_021569634.1:0-648 GCF_001605985.2 Dendrobium catenatum
CTTTACACTCCTAATTCAGGCAACCAAACAGCCCCTTATTTATTGAGAAATTGTCCAGTTCTTCTAGACCATACCAAATGTGACAACTTTGGTTACAAACAATAAATTCCCTAATATTAGGTTAACGTAAATTGACTATATTTTATTGAATTTTGGTCTTAAGAAAAATATTATCAGAAATTTCGAAGTCTTCTTGGCTGCAAAGTGGCTTCCTAGAAAAACGCTTAAAATGGACTGTGAGCTCTATTAGAAGGGGTTCAATGGTCGCTGCATTAATATAATTAGTTTCTGGCAAAATAATTTAGGCTTCGTTTGGTTTTTTTTCCAGTTCCGGTATAAAAAACACCAATAGGAGAAAAGGTCTTTTTGAAACGGAGAAGTTAATAAATAATGCTTCTCAAAACAATACAAAAACGGAGTTTTTAAAAAAGTCTGCTACACATCCAAACATCTTTCACGCCTGCGTTTTCTAGTTGCAAACGAAAAAAAGGAGAAAAACAGAGAAATACTGTGGAAACAAACGAGCCTTTAGTATAATCTATAAAAATTTATCGAGTAACAATTAATTGATGTACTGGAGGTATCATGTCTCCATGACTTATCCCTTATCCAAAGGTTGGAATTTTTATTGCGTCCTCCCACCTGACG
>NW_021569635.1:0-337 GCF_001605985.2 Dendrobium catenatum
ACTACCTTTAGGAGTTTGGGTGGATAGCATGGGAGGAAGATTCTTTCAAAAAGTAGAATATGATAAAATTTCAAACTTTTGCTTTATACGTGGAAGAATAGGCCACATTGAGAAGGATTGCATCAAATTGAATAAAAACAATAAAGTCTTGGAGAAAGAAGGAGTTAATAGTACCATTAATGCAGTCTTATCAGATCCAGAAATGCAGAAAAATTCTATTTATGGGCCATGGACTTTAGTTTCCAATAAAAAGTCTAAATTTCTCAAGCCCAAGATTAATTTGAAGACCCAAAAATCATTCAAATATGTGGAGAAAAAACCATTTCCAGTTACTAAA
>NW_021569636.1:0-209 GCF_001605985.2 Dendrobium catenatum
AGGAATGTATTGGAGGACTAGATGATGGAGCTTGATGGGATTATCATTGAAGGTGACTGCATTGCTGCTATTCAATGGATGCAACACTTGGGCGATCGCCAGAATAAAATCCATCGTATGGTGGACGGGCCGGACCTTTCTTTCTTGATGAATTTCAAACAGGTTCTTTTTCAGCATGTTAATAGGAATAGCAATCGGCCGGCTGATTG
>NW_021569637.1:0-221 GCF_001605985.2 Dendrobium catenatum
CCATAGCAGAAATGTTGTCACAATGGAGTGGTGTGGGTGTTAGTGATGTGATGTTGAAATCTGTAAGAAGATTATGAAGCTAGACAATGTCAGATGCTGCAAATGCAAGGGCACAATATTCTGCTTCGGTGGAGGACTTTGCAACTGTCAGTTGCTTCTTAACACTATGAAATGAGAGTATTATGCATGAAAGAACAAAACCTCTTGTAGATTTCTGATCG
>NW_021569638.1:0-502 GCF_001605985.2 Dendrobium catenatum
CCAATTCCCCCCCCCCCCTCTTGGTTAGCTTGGGCCGGTTCTATAGGGCTTAACATCCCTAACGAACTTTCAATTTGAATTATCTTCACATGAATGAAAGATTTATGAAGACGCGGACACAACGAGCTCACAAATAATGCATAATAAGAGAATAAATGTGGTCTAATCATGGATAGATCATGAAGTGACTTATCAACAACTTGATTCGTCAAGTTATCTATGAATGCCAAAAGTCAAAATTTAAGAACCTATTGAAGTTGATTGCAAGCAAAGATCAATGATACAAGTCCATCATGTTGACCACAAACAAATATAGAATTGTTTTCACTCATATAGTAATCCACTTATAGGTGATGACGATTAATGTGCAGTGGATGCTAAATTATCATACAATTGATAGCCACTCAATAGTAATCAAATACATCAGTCTTCTACAAGCAATGATAAAAAGATCTGGAATACATATGATTCCTCTACGAATACAAATGTATGTACAACATCC
>NW_021569639.1:0-847 GCF_001605985.2 Dendrobium catenatum
GCTTGGCCGATCAGTACAAATCTCAGAAGATCGGCCAGAGTATCGCCCTGGATGCAAAACTGGACGATTAAAAATTGGCTTGATAGTCCAGGCCAATCTCACGATCGTCCCGGTCGATCAGTTAAAATCAGAGGAAAATCGTCCAAAGCATCGCCATAAATTTGAGCTGGCTGATATTTATCGTCCTGAAGTAACCAAGGTTTTTAAAAAGATCATCCTGACCGATATTGCGATCGTCTAGGACGATATGATCGTACCATAATTACTCCCTTGATTTCCTGATCAATTAAGGCATAATTTGTGAATATCGTCCAGGCCGATAAATGATCATCCAGGCCGATCAATGATCGTCCTGGCCGATAATTTAAAAATACACTATACCTTAATTATCTATGGCGGCAACTTCTTTCTATTTTGAGCTTATAGTTCAGGCCGATACACATATCGTCAAGGCCGATATGTTAATGACGGCTGCCTTAATTAAGAATCCTTATTTAGACTTTCTTTTTTAAGCGTGATCGTCCAGGACGATGTAAAAATCATCCTGGCCGATATGAGTAAAAATAAAAATTCTAAGTCTCTCTAGTGTGTATGTGTAGGGTTACTTAGCATCAGTCTCTTTGACCATTACAAGTAGACTCAAGAAGTGAAAAACAAAAGTACAGACTGACTCAACCCTAAACCTACGCAATCCTGAACTGGCTTCGTCTATTAGTCCGATCTTCAATTCCAGAAAAGTTAGAAGAAATAAGTAGTCCAAAAGAATCTATAGTGTTTGTCAATCATCAAAACACAGGTCATGAAAATAGGTTTGCAACAATCTTCCCCTTTTTGATGATGACAAAAC
>NW_021569640.1:0-289 GCF_001605985.2 Dendrobium catenatum
GGAAATATCATCTTGAGCAAAGTGATGAGGAAGAGGTTTGTAAACCAGCCTATGATGAATTATTTTAGATTTGTGAGAAAATACATGCATCATACAAAAAACTCAAGAAAACTCATGCAAGCCTAAAATTAGAACTTTCGAATTTACAAAAAGAGCATGAAGTTTTTCTCAAAGATCATGCAACGATTGATTCAAATCACATGGCTCTTCTTGATGAATTTGATGAGTTAAACAAAAAGCATTTGGAATTCATTGATGAACATAATACATTAAAAGCTTCACACACCTC
>NW_021569641.1:0-2615 GCF_001605985.2 Dendrobium catenatum
CGGCGGCCTTCTGATGACCCGGTTAGGAGAATAGAGGTATTAGATTTGACTTATGTTAGCAAAGGTAGGGGTAGACCTAAAAAGACTTGGCTAAAAAATATTAGGAATGACATTTCTTTATTACATTTAAACGAGATTTGACTTTTAATAGGACGCAATGGAGAAAAAGGATTCATGTAGCCGACCCCACGTAGTGGGATAAAGGCTTGTTGTTGTTGTTGTTGTTGTTGTATTGAAGAAATACAAAATAAGAATTACAAATGAATTGTTCACGCATAATGACCAAAATTTGGCTGCTTCTATTTTGCTAGATTCCATTTGGTTGGAAATCAATGTGGGTTTCAAACTCCTTCAAGACCTCAAATGAGTGGCTTCTTCTCACATGCAAAAAGAGTGAAAACAAAATCTTCTCTTTCTAAAACATGTTCCATGTACAAGAGATCAAATAGGTCCTAATATGAAAATATCTCATTTAGTAATTAAAATGCAATTTCAATAATTTTCTTTTTACGTAGTGTTAAAATATCATGCCCTTGTGGGGTATGCATGTGACAATTATTGGTTATTTGTGGCATATTTTCTTACTTCAATCATAATTTCATGCTATATTTTTATGTCCTCTTCTTTTTAACGCTACTGCTAATTTGGCTTATTCACTTGTTTCAAACCTCAGGCAGTGAAAAGCCCAAACCTTGATTTCACCCATTTTGTATCTCTCCCGCTCGCTATCCACCGTGAACTGGTAGAGAAGCTAGAAGGATTTCAGAAGTCTGTACTGGAAGAAGTTATTATGATACCTGGTGAATTTGCTTTAGCAAACTTATACATCTTAAATTGTCCACCAATTTAGTTGTACAATTAAAGAATTTTCTTTCTTTGTGTTAAAATGTTAAGGGGACACAATGGCGAAAAAGGATTCATGTAGCTGACCCCACATAGTGGGATAAAGGCTGGATGTTGTTGTGTTAAAATGTTAAGGAGCATCCTTTTAGGAATGATTCGATTGATCTCATAGCATGTAAAGATTATGATTATATCATCAATGTTGGCGTTCTTCTAGAATTTTTTCCTTTATACTTTTTTTTTTTTTTGAGTAGAAACTGATCATATTATATACAGCAATGGGTATTGAAAGGTCCATATTTATTAATCCTCAAACATTTCACTTGACTGTGCTTATGCTGAAGTTATGGAATAAGGATCGTGTTGCTATGGCTACTAAGATTCTAAAGGTACTCTTTCTTTTATTGAAGAGATGATTAATATTAGGTTATTTGTCCTTTTTATTTTTCCAAATGTATCCTTTACTCTAAGCAGGAAATTTCTTTGAAAGTAATGGATGCTTTAGAAAATCGACCTGTTTCTATAAGGCTAAGAGGAGTGGTATGATTCTTTGTTTCCAATAATTTGCTCAGCTCTTTCAAGATGTTCATACCCCCAAGTTTATGAATTTATATTGTTTTCTTCAACGCTGATTTGTGTTTGTACCATTGTGAAGATCATGTTACTTCTGAGCTTATTTTTGTGAGAGCATATAGTTTTCTTCATCAACAGTGTTAATCTTTATTTGTCATCTATATTGTACTGGAAGCATGCTTTCTTTGTTATTAAAGAACTACCGTTTGGAGTTTGTAGATCTGTGCTATGTTTCATTTCATGTTGCTAGTTAAGAAAATTAGCTGAAGTTTTCTATAATTTTTATCATTTTTAATGAACCTGGTATGGTCTTTGGATGTGCTTAGAAGCTTGGGTGATCCTGATACGCCTTGAAGACAAAATCAGCAAGAAAAGATAATAAAAACAGCAGAAATTGAGAAACGGCTGATTTATTATTAATACTTTAACACCAATGTAAGATATAATGATCTACTATTAGAGAGGTAGATCGTCTCTCCCACTTGACCTAGATGCTACTAGGAAGCCATCAAGAGAAACTCCAGAAAAACTACAAAACTCACAAACAATACATGAAAAAATAAACCTTAGAATCAGCCATAATTAAATTCCCTAATTCCCCCCAAATCAACCACCTTCCTTAATTAATAACTCTCCTTTTCTCTATTTCAAAATTAGAATTCTTTCCTTCATCATTTCCCTCCTTATTTCTTCTTCTAGTGTCTTTAATCAAAGCTATGTTGGGCCCCACAAGGGGGCCGAACCTGTTGTCTCTACCCATGGGTTGTCCATCCGGTTTTGCTAGACCGGCCCTTGCTATCCTGGCTGTTGCCCTCCCCTATATTCTTCTACCCTGTAACAATACTACCCTTCTCAAAATTTATCTTGTCCTCAAGGTGGAAGGTAGGGAACTGTCTTCTGATTGTCTCGTATAGCTCCCATATGACATCATGCTCTGGCACATCCTTCCACTTGATTAGTACCTCTTGTGCCCCGATCTCCCTTATGAGTACATCCGCTACTTCCAGAGGTTCCAAAATGGCCTCCATGTCCTCTGTTAAAGTTGGAAGCACTGATGATAGTATATGCTCTCCTATTGCCTTGAGGGTGGTAGCCTTAAGCGATATGTTACTGCTCCAATGCGCTCCAAGATCTCATGAGGCCCAAAGTATCATGGGGATAACTTCTCATTAATATAAAAGAATATATTTATGTGATAT
>NW_021569642.1:0-332 GCF_001605985.2 Dendrobium catenatum
TATATATATATATATATATATATATCATTTCTTTAGTATTTGCTTCGGCATACATTATCTATTTTTAAGGAAAATTGCATAGAACAATATGAAGTTTACATGAGCAATTATGACTACTTTAAATCTACATATCATTTATAGGAATATGAAGATCATTTGCATTAAGAGATAATTCATTGCAAAATTGTTCATAATAATTAGTCTTAAAGAAATAACTCATCTTATGGGTATAAGGTAAATGAATCATAAATAATAATAGCAATAAAAATAATAAGCCTTTATCCCACATGAGGTTGGCTATATCTTTTTTCTTCATTATGTCCTATTAAGAC
>NW_021569643.1:0-232 GCF_001605985.2 Dendrobium catenatum
ACTAGAGACTCATGCTGATCAAAGATTTGATCAACTTAATGCTCAACTTTTGCAGCAGTAACAAGATATTGGTAGCATCAGAAATGAAGAACATGAAATTAATATCAATGTAATGTTGATGGCCTCCTACTTCAACCTTTTTGGTGGCATTCCTCCTCCTTCTCCAGAAGAATAGAGAATGAGAGATGAATTTCTTTGTGTTTGTTATACTCGTGTTTTTGTTTTAAATGTT
>NW_021569644.1:0-427 GCF_001605985.2 Dendrobium catenatum
CTAAATTCCATAGATTTAAACATCTCAAAAAGAATCATATAGTGGTCCGAGGCAATACGAGAGAGATGCTTAACAAGAACAACTTGTAACAAATTCATAGCCAAGGAGTTAATTAGACATCTGTCTAATTTTTCAAGAATACGAGCACTACCAGATTTATTATTGAACCATGTAAACTTTGGTCCCACAGCCTTAACCTCATGCAGATCATTATTAATCAAAAATTACTGAAAATCCTTGGAACCTTGAGTCATAATGAATTTCCTCCCACCTCTTTTCTCATCATGAGAGAGAATACAGTTGAAGTCACCGCCAATTACCAAAGGTAAATCAGCCGAACAATACTTCTCCAAACCTTCCCAAAGCAATTTCCTTTCTTGACCATCCGTTCTTCCATACACAGAAGCAACAATCCAACTTCCCTTAC
>NW_021569645.1:0-323 GCF_001605985.2 Dendrobium catenatum
GCCCCGGCGATCTCAGGTCGCTCCTACTCGACACGTCGCCGCGTTCAGTAATCCTTGTTGAAGACCTTGACCGCTACCTGGCCGCCGCCACCACCGGCGAAGCGCGAATTTCAGGTATGGTTGTAAATAAGTGAAAGCTGAACTACATTTTATTCGAAGCCAACACATTCATTATCACCAATTCAAAACATATCAAATGTATCAATATTACAGAACTCTTCATGCTTCTTTATGAAATATATTATTATAAATAAAAAATTTGATTTTTGTTGGCATTTGCTATTTAGCCGTGAAAGATCTGTAAATCCTGGTTCGACGATATA
>NW_021569646.1:0-995 GCF_001605985.2 Dendrobium catenatum
TGATGACAAATCTTTATGAAAGATGAAGATGACTGAAATAAATAATCAAGAAGCAGATTGAGAAGCTTGGACTCCACATGATGAGGCAGGGGAGAGACCAGTTTGTTATGATGATGACTCCAATAAAAATACCCTCATTGATGGCAGTGTAGATAATTTATGTGTTGTTGACAACTATTTTAGCTTTCTTTATAAATTAATTGTGGATGAGTAAGGAAGTGAGAAAGAAAGAATTTGAAGTTAAACTTGATGTTATATGATACTTTTAAGCAATTCTTATAATTTAAGTTATTTTCTTCTTGAATTTTAATTCTATTCATGAAATTTATCACTTGTCACTTTACATCATATGCAATTTTTTTATATGTATGTCAATTTGTTATTTCATAGTTCAATAAAAAGCTAAAATGTCATTTTTAACATATTATTTTGTTATTATATAAAAAAATCACTTTTAACCTTTATTTTCACTTCACGCAATTACTGGATTTTGAGGCTTAAGCCTCAAAACGCATTGAGGCTTATGCCTCGCCTCATGAATGAAAAATGCCTCAATACCCAATTGCACAATTTTAAACATTGATATGGTTTAATGATTTTCTTATATGACTTACGTCATACTGTTTCACTTTTGCCTTGCATTGAACATAGTGGTATGTTTTGATTACTTTTTAATTTTTATGCTCATTATGTGGTTTTATATGATTTCAGGCAAAAGTAAGAGGCCTGCAGGGTTGAGGATAAGCAATGATGATATTTTATTTTTTATTTTCAGCTTTTGGTTTTATAGATAGCCTTTTGTAGTATGTTGTGACTATTATATATATTGTTTTGGACTTTTTAATCAGGATATAAATATTGAAAGAATTTATGTAATTATATTTCCCATTGTTTATATTGTGGGCTCCAAAAATTCGGCCCCGGCCTCCCCGCCGCGCTTTTCTTCTTTTTGGGCGAATGAGTTTTAACGGATAAGTTCCGGGGTAAATTTTGGA
>NW_021569647.1:0-268 GCF_001605985.2 Dendrobium catenatum
TTCATTCATAGCTTATAGCCCACATATATGATTCAAGGTTTTCTCAAAAAATGAAGATGAAAAAAATAATAAAAGAAATCGAGCAATAAGTGAATCATCAAATAACATGTTAACAAATTTATAGAATCTTCAATTAGATCATGGATTACATATACTAATTTATGAATATACTTTTAATGTTCATGATCAAATTCGAAGATCATATTTTCAAAAAGGGCCATGTCCGCCTCATAATCATGACTTCCCTAAAATTAAGTTTGGGATAAAA
>NW_021569648.1:0-576 GCF_001605985.2 Dendrobium catenatum
ATTCATCAATTAAAGTAATTAACTTTATGAATACTAGTAAATTTATTTGATTTAAATCTTTAAAAATATCAATAAAATTCAACATTACAAAATTTGTATATTAAATATTTTTTGGAATTGCTAAGATGAGCGGTGGATAAAATGCGCAAACTTATTGATACGTCATGCAAAAATTATCTTGATCGGACACGAATCTCGATACAAAATCAAGTTGGAAATTTCAAAAATTAATTTTGGGAGCACACGAACTCCGATTTCTGCGAGCTTACAGTCAAACTAAGCGTCTCGGAAATACGAACCTGACGACACCAAGATCAACCCAATCCGAGCCCAAATGAGTCCAAATCAAGGGCTCAAAGTGCTATCAGAAGGTTCAAAACGCAGTTTGAGTTTCCAAACGGTCTCCGATTTTGACGAGCTTATACTCGAATCGAAGGACTTGACGAGACGAGTCCAACGAGCCCAAGATCGCAGAATTCCAACATCATTAAGTCCTTCAAATGTCCAACGAACAGTGCACGATCATAGGATTCAATATCGGCCGTCCATTCGACCACTCACTATTCGCCCCTGATC
>NW_021569649.1:0-229 GCF_001605985.2 Dendrobium catenatum
TGAATTCGATGGAAGGTTTACCATTCCATCCCACTATTAAGATGGAGGGGGAAATTGAAGAGTGCAAGGTGAGAGTTTTGTTTGACAGTGGAGCCACTCACAACTCCTTGGCTTATCGAGTGGCGGAACAGTTAGGTCTTGAGGTGATAACAAGCAAAGAGGTAGAGGTGACCATATGCACAGGACAGAAGGCCCGTATTTATGGGAAATGCAAGGGAGTCACTATTAT
>NW_021569650.1:0-227 GCF_001605985.2 Dendrobium catenatum
CTTATAAGTTAACAATAAATATTAAAATTATTTTTCAATACATCAAAAATCTGCTAGAAATTAGATGTAAATTTGTTGCAAATATTCCGCTAGAAATTCGTTGAAAAATTTTTGTCGAAAAATCTGTCAGTAATTTGCATTTTTCATGAAGTTGTGACTATAAAAATTAGTTTAAAATTAAATTATTATTGCACTAAAATAGTATCAATTTTAGTATCTAATATTGG
>NW_021569651.1:0-316 GCF_001605985.2 Dendrobium catenatum
CAGACGATGCTACAGGGACAATGGCCAGGTCATTGGCGCTCTTCCAAGTACCAGAAAGACCGGGATTCCCTGTCCTTCCCAGTTCCCACTAAGTCTGGAAATGTTTAAACTGTTTTAATTGGATGGTTACAGGGAGAGCTTACCATTGCTTTGGTCGACAAAGTCTCCTTTCCAACTGCTGATGAATAGAGACCGTTCTTTAGGAGCAGAACCTTTTCAGTAAGATCTAAGCTTCAGTGTTCGTTAGAAGCCTAATGAATTGGAATATAAAATACCAGCCACACAACTCTCCTTGGCCTATTGGTTGAGAGCTTAG
>NW_021569652.1:0-295 GCF_001605985.2 Dendrobium catenatum
AGGCGGGCCTCAACCAAGTTGAGGCGCAAGCCTCATATAAGGACTTGAGGCGTAAGCATCGAGGCGTTTTTTACTGGAATTGCGCAAAGGCGGGCCTCAAGGCGAGCCTCATATTGCGCAATTTTAAACCATGAGTAGGAGGCTGGCAAAGTTCTTAGCTTTTCTTCCGATTCATTTTTTTTTTCTTTTTTGTAACCAACTAAAAATCATGGCTCAGATAACTATATTAAGTGAAGGAGTGCGATACCCGAAATTGCTAAGAAAGAAAAAAGAACACGTCCAAAAACCAAAATAA
>NW_021569653.1:0-410 GCF_001605985.2 Dendrobium catenatum
AAACAAAAAGCAGCAGAAAATAAAAGACACAAGATTTATAGTTGTTCGATCAAACACGACCTACATCCACTCCCTGGACCCTCCGAGTATTGCACTAATACCGCTAGTGTCTCTCCATTTTCCACCATCGAAAAGCAGAGAATCCTTCACAAAAATTCTCTTGCAACACTTCCCAGTGCCGCAGAGAACCTTCATCCTTTTACAATCTCCAAGTGTAGGTAAAGAACCCTTCATCCTTTCACACTTTCCATGTGTAGGCAAAGAACCCTTTTTCCTTTCATACTTTCCAAGTGTAGGTAGAGAAACCTCCATCCTTTCACACTCTCCTAGTGAAGGTAGGGAACCCTTCATCCTTTCACACTCTCTAAGTGTAGGCGGAGAACCCTTCATCCTTTCACACTCTCCAAGTG
>NW_021569654.1:0-231 GCF_001605985.2 Dendrobium catenatum
TGAGCCACGGAAAGGTTGCCGGTGGTGGAGGAAACACTGGCGGCGTGCTTTCAATAGTCCACTCGTAATCTTCGAATCGCTCGTCTATGATGTCGATGAGTGTGGGTAGGATGCGGTTCAAGTAGTTCACTGTTTCGTCGAATCCAAACCCGATGTCAAAGAAGGGAGAGCGGGTGGGGTGAATATGTCCCTCATCGTCGAGCACCAATCCACTGTCAACTTCCGGATCCG
>NW_021569655.1:0-248 GCF_001605985.2 Dendrobium catenatum
TTGAGAGATTATTTAAAATAAGTGTTAAAATAACATGTCCTTGGGCTTACTGCTTTATTATTGCCTCCACGAAGATTGCCAAAAAAATTAGACTCTTAACCACACCTTTCATCAACTGTATATGGGATCGTTCGATCTCACGTTGATAATTCTCCTTTGCAACACAAACTACAATATTAAAAATGAACTTATAATTAAAAAATATTCATAATATATGCTTAACAAAGATTAAGATATATAATTTATGA
>NW_021569656.1:0-299 GCF_001605985.2 Dendrobium catenatum
AATAAAAGTGCCTTAAGAAGTAATTATTGGGGCATGATCTTTTTTCGTGCTAATTAACAGAGGATTTGGCACGTTGGGAAAACAGAGGATTTGGCGCGCAGCGATAAGTTACAGTGCTCGTGACTCCGCTTCTTCTTCTTCATTCATCTTTCTCTTATTCAAGTTTTTGCTTCTTTCCTAAACCCTATGCCCTATACTCGTTCGATCTCTTCGTTGATCGCTGCCGCGACATCTCAAGCTGCGACCACCGCATCAGGTAATATGCTTTAATCACCGACGTCAATCCTTCAAATGTTGAA
>NW_021569657.1:0-256 GCF_001605985.2 Dendrobium catenatum
TAGTGATGCCCACTTCGTGTGGGAAAACAACGATGCCCAATGGCAAAAGTAGGTGGCCTACTCTACAGGCCTAAATGACCCTAATGGTCTCTAGGGCTCACAGAAGGGGGCAAGCTTTGACCTATAGGGTCAAAGCTTCGTTAGTGAACTAACCTAAGGCTGGCTATCTAAACATGCTAGAATACCTATTAACAAGAAGTGTGTGATGTGAAGCATTTTCGGTATATAATTAAAAATTTACTTTACAAGTTGCAGA
>NW_021569658.1:0-264 GCF_001605985.2 Dendrobium catenatum
CTTTCAAGTAGGAAGGTGCTCAACCTCTTATACCAAGTCCTAGGTGCATGTTTCAATCCATATAATACCTTTTTTAACTTGAAAACATATTTAGGGTATTTAGAATTTTCAAAACCTGGAGGTTGTTCTACAAAAACATCTTCTTCAATTACCCCATTTAAAAAGGCACTTTTGACATCCATTTGAAACAATTTAAAACCTTTAAAATAGGCAAAGGCAAGTAAAACCCTAATTGCTTCAAGTCTAGCTACAGGGGCAAAAGTC
>NW_021569659.1:0-381 GCF_001605985.2 Dendrobium catenatum
CCCCACCTCTTGTACGTCCCTAACCATGATCTTAAGTATGTGATGGCTTTGGATAGCCCTGCATCTCCCCTTATGACCACCCTTCTCCCATCCACCATTAATTTCATCGTGAGTGCTCAATTGTCCTGATCATCCCTCCGACGATTATACTCGAACCCCTCTTCATACTCACCTCTCCTCCCTTCAACATCATCACCTCGACGTTGAATACCTTTAAATTCAGCACCTCGACGATGACGTTCCTCCCTTCTTCCTTCAAAATCCCCCCATCGATGCTGAATTCTTTCGAATTCAGCACCCCTTTTGTCATATCCCATACTCACCTCTTCCCTCGAAAGAGGCTATAGAGGAGGCATGTCGTTCTCTTCCTCTAGGATCTCC
>NW_021569660.1:0-241 GCF_001605985.2 Dendrobium catenatum
ATCGAGTACAGAGCTGCAGCAAGATGTTGATCCACAACAAGCCAAGATTGATGCGAGTAAGAACTGGTTGAAGACGTTGGTGACGGGCAGGTGCAGGAACCATCAAGAAACCCCTCAAAGCCATTGGCACGAAAAATCTTGAAGACTTGCGATCGCCAAATGGGAAAGTTGTCGGAGTTTAGAGTGAGGGAGACAATATTTTTGATGTTGCTAACAAGGAATTTTAATTGAGGGGGGATGG
>NW_021569661.1:0-202 GCF_001605985.2 Dendrobium catenatum
GATTTGGATAGTTTTTAATCACTATTTTTTGCATATTTAAAAAAAAATTGTACTGAAAACTTGTTTTAAAAAACAATAAAAAACTATCAAAATGAGATTTCATTTATAAAAATAAGTAAGAAAATTAAAATGTTCAAAATGAAGTCTTAGACTATATATATATATAGTCATCTAATCAATATAAATTTTGGTGTAGACTTCA
>NW_021569662.1:0-274 GCF_001605985.2 Dendrobium catenatum
CTAAGATTTTCCTACTTGTGTTTGCCATCATCAAAAAGGGAGAGATTGTTGCAAATCTGTTGGTTCATGAATTACACTCTTGATGATTAGCAAACACTATGATTTCCTTTTTTATAACTGACATTTCAGGAATCAAAGATTGGATGAAAAAATGGAGGTAGCTCAAGATGGAGTAGATTAGGTTGAATCAGTCTGTAATTTTATTTTTTCGCTCTTGAGTCAATTGTAATCTTTGGGGTGACTAATGCAAAGTAACCCTACACACACACACACT
>NW_021569663.1:0-217 GCF_001605985.2 Dendrobium catenatum
ATCTATCCGCTGCTTCCATAGTTCTTTAAACTTAAACTTTTGCATATATTCAATCACATTGGAATTATCCCCTTCCACAATAATCCCATTCAGATCATACATCCACTCAACCACAAGCTTATCAATATAGTGAATAGCCATTCTCTCAACTTGGGTGCTATCCCAATGGCATATACTCCAACCAGCTGCTACAATCAGTTTGCCCATACTATCTCGA
>NW_021569664.1:0-1274 GCF_001605985.2 Dendrobium catenatum
TTCGATTTAGATAGTCTTAACAACTTCATTATAGTTTCAGCAAGGTCCAAATATGGGCGACTCCACATGATTTGGTGAGATCTTCATTCATTACATTCAATATTAACAAACTTCAATGATTGACGACCAATCTTGAGGACTCTTTCAATTAGGAAATTGCCGAGTCATTACAGGCAGAGGCAGACTTGTGCTTATGTGAGGGTGGGCAATCAAAATTTTAATAAAATAGTTTAAGGGTATTTTAATTATGTCCCCACCGGTAACCCTAATTTGCCCAGCAAAGGAAAAACAAGAACGCAAAACGACATAATTTTTTTGACAATTTTTAGCCCACAATCGCAAATATTCACGAGCACCTGCCAATCGTGTTTAGCTCCAATGCAGGAAATATTATTGAGTTCGAACGATTAGAGCCGCAGCCGCAAACCTTGTTCGGTCATTCCCTAGCGCATGCAATCTGTCCCTAGATCCAAGCCTCCAATCGATTGCAATCTAATTTATGATCTTGAAAAAGCTAGTAAAACCTAGGTTTGGCATTTGGCAATACCATTTTCTTGTTTAGTATCCTATTTTAACTTGTAATATGTTTCAATTTATCTATCATAATAAAGTACAAAATTTTTCTTTGAATTATGTCCTCATTTTATTTTTTTTTAAATATTAGTCCATTGATATGAAAATTTTGTCCTAAAATGAAAGATTGATTCTACCCCTGTAAATCAGTGCAGAGATTGAAAAATAGTCTCAAATCATGAGTAAAAACAAGAGTTTGAGTTCTTAATATACTAATGGTAGGCTCTTATCCATAGTTTAAGCTCTTAGATTAATAGTTTCCATCCTCTAATTTAAGCAAGAGCTGATACACTTACTGAAATAATACAAGTTGTAAATCCTATTTCTGGTGGCGAAGTTCAAAGTACTAACAAACCGTTGAAATAAAAGTCCACAAGTTCTTTAGACAAATGGGAATGATTGTTTAGGAACCTGATTCTTTAAGGTTTTTCTTAGAAAGTCGCCGAAGAGAAGCAGATTGCCTTCTCCATTGATGGACTGGGACCTAAAAGAAGGAAAATTATGCAAATCTTTCAGTTGGAAAGATCCAATGACTAAAACTTCGTTTGGGACGACTTCCTTATTGCTTCTTAAAGCAGCTTGTTAGTTCAAAAATTTTATTTTTGAACTAAAAAATTGCCGTAAGTAGTAAGAAAGCCGCCCCAAACTAAGCCTAAAGAATGTAAAAGCTAAAAAGAACACAATGTACCGCTGGAAAACCA
>NW_021569665.1:0-213 GCF_001605985.2 Dendrobium catenatum
CATACAATGGTCTTACTCGACAAGCACAAATACTAGCTTTGATCAATAGTGCTGTTGTAGAAATCCATAGTGCTGTTGTAGAATCCATATTGCTGTTGTAGATATCCATACGTTGGTTTCAATCAATAAGAGTCGTCACTCTTTTGCCCGTCGGCCGCCCGTCGGCCGTCCGTCGGCATATAAAACTCCTTATGACTCCCAATCGTTATATCG
>NW_021569666.1:0-333 GCF_001605985.2 Dendrobium catenatum
AAAGTTTCTCATTTGAATAATGCCCAAAGATTTTTGAACTAGAAATTTTTGTACTAAAATTATTTGAACTAAAAAAATTTTGTACTAAAAAGATACTTTAGAAAGTAATAAGAAAGCTATCTCAAACGAAACCTATGTTATATAATTCTAATCATTTTCAAATATGTAATTCATTCAAATATGTTGGACCCGACCCTTTTGAAAGAAGGGTCGGGTTCGGGTTTTCCGAATTCGACCCGTTTGAAAAATGGGTTGGCTTCGGGTTGCTGGGTCAACCCGGAAACCCATTTAGAATGAGTTGTTAGCATTGCCCGAGGCTGCACGCGCCGCCTA
>NW_021569667.1:0-231 GCF_001605985.2 Dendrobium catenatum
GCGAGAATCTGAGTTTAGGAGATTTCGTACCTTCGTAGGGTTGTCGGTGTCGGCCCGAGGATCGAGGGAGAGAGATATCATATTTTTTTCTTAATTTTAATTAGTCATGACTAGTTATAATTGATTATAATTATTTTTGATTAATAACAATTAATAATAATTAATTACAATTAATATCAATTAATTATAGTTAATAAAAATTAAATATAATCAATAATAATTAGGCATGAT
>NW_021569668.1:0-213 GCF_001605985.2 Dendrobium catenatum
AAGAAACTGCGACGTCAGGCGATGGTTCGGCGGAGTAGTGTTCCTCAAGTGGTGGCCTGGTGGAGGAGAGGGTCTCAAGTTGTGGTCCTGTGGAGAAGCGGCATCAGGCGGTGGTCCGGTGGAGGTGAGGGCCTCAAGTGGTGGTCTAGCAGAGCAACGGCATCAGGCGGTGGTCCGACGAAGGTGAGGGCCTCATGTGGTGGTCTGGCGGAG
>NW_021569669.1:0-208 GCF_001605985.2 Dendrobium catenatum
TGGATCACATATGATTACTTCAATTCAAGAACGGGGTTTGCAAATGATTAAAGGTTATGTGGGGTAGTTGCATGTTTTTTTTTTTGAAAAGAGAGATTTTAATTAAACTTGCTTTTAACTTTGCGAAGCATTCTTAGACTTTCTATTCGATCTTTTAGCACATTTATTAGAGCATATGAGGGGAATTTCAAATTTTCTTTTAAATGGC
>NW_021569670.1:0-209 GCF_001605985.2 Dendrobium catenatum
CCTGTCTCGCCACTGATACCATGCCAACGCCTTCCCCTCCAGACACAATCCTGCCGCCGTCAGCTTCTCATCATCTGTCAACCCGTTTACAGCGAAGTAACGCAGCACCCTATAGATCCAACCATGGCCATCTTCGCCTTCAAAGATGGGCATCTTCAACTTCCTCACTTTTGGATCCCCTCCGTTACCCCGGTACCCTCCATAACCTC
>NW_021569671.1:0-813 GCF_001605985.2 Dendrobium catenatum
TAAATCAAAGAACAACTAAGATAAGAAAAGTCAATCAGATTCATTGTTTATGCTAGACAAATTAAATAAACATGATTGTTACAAAAATGATGAAATGAAGATTAGTTAACTTTGAATTCAATATTGAATATGATTGTTAATTAAATGGATTTGAAGTAGGGATTAAATGATAATGGAAAGTACATAAGAAAATTTTTAATTTGTGACATTGTGCATCTTTTCAAATATTTATGGCACACTTTACGCATCTTTTCTATTTGGGCTAATTTTTTTTCCTCTTTTCACTTTGAGAACCATTGCACATCTTTTCTATTTTTGCACGCTTTGTGCATTTTTTTTAATTTTTAGGTCTTTCCAATTTTAGTAATCTAAATTCAAATTTTACTAATGACAAAAATGAACATAATGAAAAAGAAAAAAAAGAAAAATAAGACATCAGTCTTGCAATAATTATAGCTTAGATATCTTTGTCTAAAAGAACATGAAATTGATTTTCATTTCTAAATCCAATTATAATTTTAATTTAAAATTTTTAAGGATTAAATTTTGTTAGGAAATCCATTTGTAGAGCAAAGAAATTGATAACCCATTTTCACGATCAATTTAAAATGATTTTTCTAGTTAAAGACATAAATATTTCAAGAATTAAGAATTAATACATGTTAACAAAATATAACATATTTCATTGATGCCAAATGATACCACATATAACATCAATTAACAAACATCATTACATAGATACAAAACAATATATAAAACCACTACACTCATAGAAGAAAATTATCATAATAGCAAAATCAAAACTCAGAAGTA
>NW_021569672.1:0-345 GCF_001605985.2 Dendrobium catenatum
CTCGAGAGTCTGTTTGTGTGAAATCCTTTAAACTTTCTAGATTTTTTTTTGTTGATCTAGAGAAGTCCAAATCACAAAACGTCTTTCCCATAATATTTATAATGTCGTGTTTTGGCTTCCTTAATTTTTTTCATATTTTTTTGGCACTGCCGAAAATTCTTATGAAATCGGCACATATGAGTACAAGTGGTGTTTTGGGGACCGTCGGGTGTCCGTTTTACAAATTGATGTCACCATAATGTTCTAAATAAATAAGTTAATTTATGAATATTTTTTGTATTTTTTGAATTCCTAAAGTAATTTATATGAATTTTATATTAAAAAAATTAGTTTAATAATATTAAT
>NW_021569673.1:0-217 GCF_001605985.2 Dendrobium catenatum
GATCTACTTTATGGTGTTCAAATATAGGTAACACAAAATGATAATGGAAATAAGATCAATATAAACATGTAGGAATTCCTTTAAAAAACAATTGGAAAATTTAAGCTTATATATATATATTACATAATAAAATTATCAACCTGATCAAATATAATTCTCAATGCATATTTAAGCTAAAAATTTTTGAAATTAAATTTAAGATCATCTAAAATTCATT
>NW_021569674.1:0-884 GCF_001605985.2 Dendrobium catenatum
AGGCAAATTTTTTTTGTTATTGCTACAGGTTTCCGACGGATTTGGCGTCGGAAATGCGCCGGAATGACGATATAATGAATAGCTGCATTATTGCCGGCATTTTATTTTAGCCAGAAGTATCGGCGGAAAACATGCCAGTAACAAGCCCTAGCATTAGTTATGGTGCAAATTACGATGTTTTATCAACTAGAATTACCAGCGGATAACGTGTCGGTGATAAGCGTAGCTTTAGTTACGGCGCAACTTATGGCATTTTATCCGCCAGAATTTCTGTCGGATATATACGTCATAAATTCTGGCGTATATAACGCCAGAATAATCTGGTAATAAATGTTATTTTTTTAACATATTTTGCACCGGTAATGCATCGGAGCGTGCGCTGGAAAGATTTTTGGCATCTTATCACTACAGGAAAAACTCCAAAAACTGGCGGTTTTTTCCGGCGGCTATCATGTCTAAACCGGCTGTTTTTTTTTTTCACCAGCGGTTTCTCGGCAGCATTAAGGCCACCGATAAAAATGGCGTAGGAAACCCTTACTGATGGTCTTTCTAGCCGGCGGTTTTCCGGCAGTAGACACCGCCGGTGACAACCGGATTTGTAACCGGTGGCGTTCCGACCGTTACTCCACCGGTTAATTTACCGACGGATAACCGGCGGTCACCTTACCGATGATACACCGGCGGTTAAAGAGGGCATCGTCTGTTCGCTAAACCGCCGGCAAGCGCTGGTACACCGCCGTTACCATTACCATTGGTAACCGGCAGTCTAAGCCGATGGTATTACCGGCGGTGTACACCGTCGGACTTCCACCGTAACACCGCTGGTGGCTGTCGGTAACCGCTAGTATAATACCGGCGGTGTAATAACGTTACCGGCGGCTTTG
>NW_021569675.1:0-693 GCF_001605985.2 Dendrobium catenatum
GAGAGTGGTAAAGTTTCAATATCTACAAAATCGTCATATTCTCCTTCATACAAAGACAGGTCAGAAACATTAAAAACAGGTGAAGTGCCAACAGTATCTGATAAATATAGCAAATAGGCATTAGTACCTAATTTTTTTATCACACGAAATGGACCAAATTTCTTTCTACTTAACTTTTTAAAAGTGCCAACAGGAAACCTTTGGCGACAAAAGTAAGCCATCACTAAGTCACATTCATTGAAATTTACTTCTTTTCGATGTTTATCAG
Organism: Dendrobium catenatum; assembly: GCF_001605985.2. NCBI lineage: Eukaryota > Viridiplantae > Streptophyta > Magnoliopsida > Asparagales > Orchidaceae > Dendrobium > Dendrobium catenatum. The sequence continues at coordinate 269 of NW_021569675.1, forward strand.
CAGCAGACTTATATTTAACAGTAACCTTCTTAAGTTTTTCAAAAACCTGTTGTTGGACAGTTTTTATATGATCAAATATTTCAAAAGCCTCAACACTAGTTTTTTTAGGAAGTGATAAAGAATTTCTATCCAGAATGTGAGGAATAGGTTGCACATAAATAATTTCAAATGGAGTTTTGCCAGTAGAACGATTAACAGAATTATGATATGCAAACTCAGCTTGAGGCAACACTAAATCCCATTGAGATGGTTTTTCTCCAGCAAGGCATCTTAACAAATTTTCCAAACTTCGATTTACTACCTCAGTCTGCCCATCGGTTTGAGGATGATATGCACTGCTGAATTGAAGAGTAGTTCCAAGTTTTGCCCACAGAGTTCTCCAAAAATAACTTAAAAACTTAGTGTCACGATCAGAAGTAAAAGTT
>NW_021569676.1:0-354 GCF_001605985.2 Dendrobium catenatum
ACAAGGCATTGCGCTGGGAGTGATTCGGGGCTTTCGGGGCTATCAACAATCGTTGCAAAACGCAAAGCAGTGGATCTCCTTCATCACCGTGGACGTCTTCTAAAATTCCTTCAGATTCCGGTTCAACAGAGATAGGTTCAACCTCCTCTCCATGGGATTCCCCTTCTAAGAGTTGAATTCTTTGCCGATTTGGACACTCATTTGACTTGTGTCCAGGTTGAAAACATCGAAAGCACTTAAGGGTGGTGGGCTTACTGTATGGATTGTCTCGAGGAATAAGTGGTGCTTTCCCTGGAATTCGGCTTTCAACATTTGCATTGGGGCTCTGGGCTGGACTATTGGAAACTCGCGTAA
>NW_021569677.1:0-350 GCF_001605985.2 Dendrobium catenatum
TTTGTTATTGACTAGTCAACATGGTCAATAAGCTCTTCAATGGGCCCAGGATGGTTAAACTTTCACTATAGCCTATTCCAGTCCATCCCTAAGCATTTTAGTAGCTATAAACATTCTATAGAATGTTTGTTATCTACTTATAATCCCTAAATTAAGCTTAAGGCAAGTATAATCTCCCCCATGTGCATAAAAAATCCAAATAACGCCTTTATAGGTCATACCCAAGAGTTGTCCTTCTCCAACCTTTCTAACAACTCCAAGCCATTTGTTAAGCATCTAGGAGTCTATCTAGTCAATCAAAGCCATCCATTTAGCCCGTGGATATTTGAATTGGGAAAAAAGACCTAAAA
>NW_021569678.1:0-2962 GCF_001605985.2 Dendrobium catenatum
GCTCGTTGAGGGTTATTACGAATTTCCAGGTGTTTTTTTGAGGCGCAAATGTCATCAACAAAGTGTGGACCTACCCGACATAAGATTCGCCGAAACTTCTGAAGAATTACAATTTAAGCCCACACCACCTTCATATGTCATGATAAAGCTATGTTACTTCAATTCTATTGATCAAAGGATTTCAAAAATATTAATCTGGGGGTGGCTTAATCGTTATTTTCCTTAAACGTACATTCACACCACGTATCATTTCGGGCTTCCATCTGGTTCAATCCCCAATATTTGCGGCCAACAACCATTGGTGTTGTTTTCTCTTTATCGGATTGAAATTCCTTTGTCTTTAGTATATACGAGGGTTCTATTTTTGTGCCCACTGCCCACGAAAATCTAATAATAGACCCCTGCAAATTTCTCTAAAGAGGGGATGGAGGGAGAGGAGGGTAAGAGAAGCGTAGCGAGGGACAGAGATTTCCTCCTCGACCACGCGGGAGGTTCCGCCCGCACGTCCCAAATGAACGTTCGGAATTCTCTTGACTTCCACGTGGACAAATCCGGAATTCTGGCCCGAGCTTCCACAGGGAACCTAGAATTATGTCTGACTTCATGGGGATGTTTGAAATCCTAACTACCATCAAGGCTAACGGGGATAGGAGGTTTCCCCCTGGGACACTGAACTCCGCCAACGGTGATACCGAGTTTCTCGGCCTCTAACAGACGTCGGACTTCTACGAGCAAGACCTTCCACTCATGCAATTTCTACTCGATGAGGACTTCTACGGTTATAAGCTTTCGCTGGAGCATTGATTCGAAGATGAATCTCTTTCCATTTTAGCTTTTTTCTACCGATGCCCGTTCTGACGCTTCTTGCGTCAAGACAACAGTCTTTCCGGCCTCCTTTACCGCGTCGACTAGGTCCTCCTGGCTTATGTCGCCCGCCGGGATACAGTCTTTTTGGTCGGACTACGGGTCGCCCGCTGGACTACGGTCCTTCTGACTTACGTGCCGACCGGAACTACAGGTCCTTCTGACCGACTCCGTCGCCAGACTACAGTCTCCTGACATTACGTTCGCAATACTACGTTTTCGAGCTCCGTCACCAGAGATGGTCTCCCGACCAAAGAACCGTTAAAGTAATTCTTTGTAATTCAACATCAATGTATGTATCTATAAATATACCATCAAAGAAAAGGCCTTCTCCCAAGGAGGGTCATTTGTAATCAACTGGCAATACCTAGTGGATTATGTCAAACTGGGCCTGGCCCCGTTGGTTTTTTTTTCTCCCTTTTTTCAAGGGTTTTTCCACATAAAAATATTGGTGTCTCTTATGAATGCTAGCACAATCTCTTATCTGATTGCGTGCTGGATTTTTCGGTACAATGCTAAGAACATTAAACTTTATATTTCTCTACGCCCGCGAATACTCCTGGACGCACAAGTGTAAATTTTAAAATTAATAAGTTATTTTTTGAAAAAATGTGATATATATATATATATAATATAAATTAAAATTTATCTTATATTATGTTTAATTAATAAATTTTTTTTGATATAAATTCATGGGCGGATCCCCATTTAGTTGGGGGGGGGGGGGGGGGGGGGGGGCAAATGCCCCCCTCAATTTTTTTTTAATTTTAGTGAAGATATTTTGAAATATTTGGGTATTTTGGCCCTTTCAAAATTTCTTTTGCGCTCATTTAAATCAATCTCAAGCATCTTTTGCCATCCCACAAAAAAAAAAAAATACTTTTGCGCCCGCCTGAAAAAGAAGTGGTCCACCCTGAATAATTGATAATAAATAAAAAAAAAAAAAAAAAAAAAAATAAATTAAATGGGTAAGTATAGGTAAAACACACTAAAAAACGCGAGAACTTCACAAATGTAACAATGTCTTAGAAAAATTAACATAATGATATTACAATGGTATGCACTAAATTGATAGATTCATAATATACAGAGTTATAAAGTGGTTGTTGTGCTTTAAAAACAATGTTTTTTGGTAATTTTAATTTATTCTGTTGATTTTAAATAATTTTAAGAGAATTATTTTGTCACTGTTACTATTTTAGTGACTTTAATATTTAGAATTTGGTGCATCATTGAAATGTAATTGTAAGTAACCCCCTCATTATTTTAAAATTAAAACAGAAAAAAACATAACTAGCTAGAAAATGATCATAACAATTTCAAAATTTAAAAATAAAATATGATAATAGGAGTTCATATTTTAGTTGTATTAAAAATCAAAATAGTTAATGCATTTTCTTTAGAAGAGAAGCATACTCTCACTTTAGTTTTGGGCAAGACACCTCCTCTATTAAGTAAACCTATATATAAAATTTTTATTATTTAAATTTTGTATTCCTTCTATCATTGCGAAAAACAAATTTATATAATGGTTCAAAATATACTTTATCATAATACAAAAATTATTTAAGCGAATTAAATAATTTTTAATTTAGTTCTTATATTTAGCTATATTTTAGCTTTTTTTTTATTTAGCTATTTTTTAGCTTGAGTTAATATTTGAGATCTTTTTCACATATTAAGAAAACCTATATGTATAATCAATTTCTAAAGCTTCTCTTCATATGAGAATCACATATTTATGCATTAGACCAACTTGCAGTGCATGTTTTTTATCATCAAAATGAAGTATTTCAAAGTGTTTACTCATTAAATCAATAATATGATTGAAAAAATTAAAATATTTTAAAAAATTCCTTTGGAATGTTATTTAAAATAAAATATTTTAATTATTTCATTAGAAAAACCTTTTAATTGTTGCTTTTTAACGTACTTTATGAAAAGGGGAAAAAAACTAATTAAAGGAACTCCTTGATCATATTAAAACAATTAAATATGCTAATCTTAGTTTCCAATCTTTATATTCCGATTAAGAATGTCAAGCATTGTGCTCAATATTCAATTAAGTATTTTAAAAGAAAGAAAAAAAAAAAAAAAA
>NW_021569679.1:0-691 GCF_001605985.2 Dendrobium catenatum
AGTTTGATGATAAAACTGTTTCTATTTGTGAATCAAATAATTTGAATGAGTATTCTATTAATAATTTGATTGGCTCACTCATTGCCTACGAGTAAAGTTTGGATTAAAGACTTTTAGATGCAGGTGAAATGATAGTACTAAATGCTGAAGACATGGAGAAAAGTGGCTTAGTTGGTGACGAATGTGATAGCTTGTCAAAAAAATTAAAAAGCTCACCAAAGCATAAGCCTCAATAAAAGTAGAATAAAGGTAAAAGTGGTAAGAATGGTAAGATTACTTCTAACGTTATTTGCTTTGGATACAGGAAGCCTAGACATATGAAAAATCAGCGCCAAATTTGAGAACTCTTCCCATAAAAGAAAATGTTAAAGCTACACAAATCATAAAAATGACAAACAATGAAAAGCAAAAAATCTCTTGGGCAGACCTAGCTTCTGAATCATCTGATCAGGAGCAAGATTATGCTTAATCCCTTATTTGTGTAATTTTTTATTTTTTATTGTTCGTTGTTTTTCGTTTGTTTTCTGTACTTTCATTATGCTTTATTGTTTATTTTTTGTTCCTTTTTCTTTTACATTATAGTTTTAAACTTATCTTTATTTTTTTTCTTTTGTTTTGTTTTGTGAAATTCTCTCTGATCAACACACACGTTCCCTTTTCTAAAAATGAAAATTTTACCTATTATTTTTTT
>NW_021569680.1:0-235 GCF_001605985.2 Dendrobium catenatum
CGTTGATTAAGAAAAAAGATTACAAGTCCTTAGAGGGACCAATAGCTCACTAACGCTCAGAGGGTTACAATCAAAAAAGATCCTAAGAGCCAAAAATCCCTATCAATTAGAAAATTAACAGCTAAAAATTAAAAGAAAAAAGGAAGTCAGCAAGAAGCCAACCCCAAAAGCAGCCTCAAGTTAAAATAGGAGTTCTGCACAAAAGACGATATTCCAAGCAGCCAGCAGGGACACT
>NW_021569681.1:0-923 GCF_001605985.2 Dendrobium catenatum
GGAGACTGAAGAAATTAAATATTTGCATATATTCAACAAGTTGAAGCACCCATTATTTAAGGGAGTTGTAAAGCCATAGGAAGAAGAAGATTGATTACTGATGATAGAGAAAATATTTGACAATATTTAGTGTCTAGAAAATAGAAATGTATCACTAATATTATTTTTATTTGAAGGAGAAGCTGAGAGATGGTGGATTGGATAATAAGGAGAGAAATTCTATGGAAGGATGAATGTAGAGATTACTTGGATATAGTTTATTATTGTCTTCAGAGACTGGTTCTTACCTCCGTTAGCACGATAACAGACATAGGAGGATTTTATGAGATTACAATTGGGGAACATAATAGTGATGTAGTAAAAAGTTAAGTTTATTGCACCGACAAAACTAGTTTGTACTGCTGAGAAAAAATGCTACTTTTTGCAAAGATTGAAGGATGAGTTGAGGCATTCGTTTGTTTCACATATGATTCAACAATTCTAAGAGTTAGTTGAAAGAGGGCGGCATCTAGAAAATTATTTAGTTATTCCTTAGTTCAAATCGGACATGAGTAGAAAGAAAGCAGATGAAGAGGTAAACAATCTAGGGTCTAAGTTTGAAAAAAATATCTATTTTAATCTCTTCATTCATTAACTAGAGCTTTTATGAATTTATCAATATAAATCAATCCAACAAAAGTAATTAAAATTTATATACATCAAAATAAAAAAAATTATTTATTTCTCAAAATTTATATATAATAGTCAAAAGTTTAATCCATTCATTCATCAGTCTATCTTTTAGCTCTTGGCTGCAAAAGAATAAAACTAAATGAATTACATAAACAAAATAAAACCTTAATCTTAAATCTATCCTCACTCTAGTTGATTCTGACCCATTTTAAAAAAATATATATAAAACCATAAAGTGATCTGACATCACG
>NW_021569682.1:0-303 GCF_001605985.2 Dendrobium catenatum
TCAAATTAACTCCATTTAAATGGTTTCCTAAGTTGCAGAATAAAGCTATTAAGGTTCAACAATCACCAATGCAGGATAAAGACAGATATTTGTACCTTGATTTCAGCAACATCAGCCAAGCCTCCCACTAAAAACCTATAAAATTTGCGGTTCAGAGCACGTGCAACTGACATTACCCAATACTAGTTTTACCAACTCCAGGAGGACCGGAAAGACATGATTTTTCCTGTGCCCATTAAATGTAAATTAAAGCCATATCGATGTGGTCATAAATCTGGAGATTCTCCATAATAAGTACAATAA
>NW_021569683.1:0-980 GCF_001605985.2 Dendrobium catenatum
CGAGCATTTTAATGTAAAGCCCAAATGCCAAACACGCTCCGACCACCCTTCTACACGTGCCGGCCTCTAATTATCACGTGCATAGAGCAGCTTGCTGATGTGTCTTCATCTGTGCCCAAGCTGAGAATGGGCAAAATTGTTAAGAGATATATTAAAATTAAAAAGTACATAAAAATAAAATAAGCACATTTATGCCACATTAGTAATCATGTCATCCTATTGAGAAATCAGAAGCACCCATGTTACGAAAAATAGATTTTTAGTATAAAAATTTTATTTTTTACTAGAAGTATGCTTTAAGAAACATTTAGAAAGCCGTCTCAAATGGAGTCTAAGGCTGTGTTTAGGATAGCTTTCTTACTTCTTCTTAAAGCAGTTTTTTAGTACAAAATTTTTAATTTTTGTACATAAAAGCTATTTTAAGAAGCAGTAAGAAATCCGTCTCAAATGAAACCTACATCATAAAGCAGCTTTTTTCTACAAAATTTTTTAAATTTTGTACGAGAAAGCTGCTTTGAGAAGAAGTAAGAAAGCTGTTCCAAACGAAGCCTTAGGTTTCATTTGGGACGACTTTTTTATTGCTTTTTAAAATAATTTTTTAGTACCAAAATTTTAATTTTGATATTAAAAAATTACTTTAAAAATCAATAAAAAAGCTATTCCAAAATTTGGAACATCTTCTTTTAAAACTTTCTAAATCAAATTTTTGGTACAAATTTTTTGAACTCAAAATATTTACTAGAAAATCGTTTTAGAAAGCAGTAAAGAAGTTGTCCCAAATAAAATCTTAATTAAATGTCAAAACATGACGAGTGAGTTTTGAGTCATTAATTAGTTAGAGAGCTCATAAAAAAATTGTCTTCTAATTACATATATGCCTCAAATGTACTATCTTCATTTTAATATTCAATTTTATTATGATTATCTAAATTCATTTACATTATAATACAAAGATAAGATTAAATTTTCAAAAAAAAAAA
>NW_021569684.1:0-958 GCF_001605985.2 Dendrobium catenatum
ATTGTAAATAATGACTCATAAAAATTCAACCAACCCTCCCAACCATATCTGCCACCCGTCAGTCCATAGCTAACGAAAATTATTATTCATGTTACGGCCCCTCAATTTATACTAAATGTAAGTAACATAAAACATTTAATAGAATGTGTACGTGTTTTATGCGTACTCTATGTGTACTATGTGCGTAATATGTGCGTGTATTATACGTACTTAATGCATATTTTGTGCGTTTGTTATGCATACTATTTAAAAATATTTCAAAATCATTTTCAAAATCATTTATAAAATTATTTTTTTCCTTTAAAACAAATAAGAAATTCAAACACTAATCTTTAAATGCAAAAGCCAAACACAAAATTTTTCAAACATCATATTCTTTATTTATCTTCCTCAAATACAATCCACCAAGAGCCATAAACCCTTTGTAATTGTTCAAATATCATATTCAAGACTAGAAAATGAAATAATAAAAATCACATTGCGTCTAATTTGTAAATAACAAGTTTAAGTTCAACGTGTTAAACATATTATTCATCATTTTAATGTATGTAACTTAAAAACAAAGATAGATATTAATTAAAATATTTAATATATTTTGATAAATAAAATTTATTGCGTAATGTGTGCGTGTATCATACGTACTATGTGCGCCGTTTGTGCGTACGATGTGCGTTCGAAATGCGTATTTTGTGCGTGCGTAATGCGTATTTACGTACGATATGCCTAATAAATTATTTTTTAATCAAATCAATATAAATAACATTTATACACAGAATTGAAAAATATATTCTTCAGAAATAAACATTTATACACAGAATGAAAAAACATTTATACACAGAAACTGTTTAAACATTTATACACAGAAACATTTATACGCAGAATGAAAAACTGTTATTTTTTCAACGTTTTACAAAATATTTTATATGCAAATTCTGCCCTATACTTTGGCATGTCTACT
>NW_021569685.1:0-3650 GCF_001605985.2 Dendrobium catenatum
CGGAGTTTGGGTGCTCCTGGAATTAATTTTTGAAGTTTACAACTAGCTTTTGCCTCGAGATTCGTGCCCGATCAAGCTAATTTTGTGATGACATATCAATCATGTCACTGGTTTAGAAAATTTATTACATTTTAAGAATTATACTTCATCACGACCTTCAAAAAAGATATTCACGGCTTGTTGCCAACTCTAAGGTTTTGTTGTGAGATGGGTCCTGTTTTTTTTTTTTTTTTTTTTATGGGTCCTGTTGATTTGACTTAAGATCAAAGATTCACTTAAAATCTGGATCAGATTTTGACACATCTTATGCTTTAATCAAGATCGAGAAACCATTAAAAGCCCTACATGAGTCGAATATGTTGCGGCGGTAGAGAGACATAGAATTTAATATCCTAGCTTTATACGAAGATCCAACGCACAAACAAATAAAAGGGGTGCATTCAGAAAGACACCATATTTTTTATGTGGAAACCCCTAAAAAGAGAAAAATCATGGGCCTTGCCAAATCTGAATAAATTCACTAATGTTTATAGTTGATTATAAATGAAACCTTTATTTGGGGGAAGATGTCCACTCAATATAACAAACTATATTATATAGAATGCTTTACATGGCTGGAAGAATCCAATATCAAGATAGCTGCCCTCAAGAGAATGATGGACCATTCATTGAACTTGTCGAACTGTATTTGGGTAACAAAGATTGGAGGGACTTTAGCCAGCCAACGGCGAAGGTCGGAAGGACCGTAGTTGGAGGGCGATGGAGGTTGGAAGGAGTGTAGACAGGCGACAGTGGTTGGAAGGACTATAGTCTGGCGACGACGGTCGAAAGGAATGTAGTCGGCCGACGGCAGTCAAAGGGACCATAGTATCGCGACGGTGATTGGAAGGAGTGTATTCGGCAAACGACAGGGGTTGGAAGGACCGTAGCTAGAGGGCGACGGAGGTCGGAAGGACCGTAGTTGGCTGGCGACGGAGTTTGAAAGGACCGTATAGTCGACGGGAGATAGTGGTCGGAGGAAGGTTTGCCAGTGGCTTCCAAGTTGAGTACCTACGGCGATGGTCGACCAGAAGTTCAGTAGTGGTGGCTTGGTGGCATGGATTTGTCGACGCTGGTGTCGGGGTGGAGCTCCAGGATTCTTAAAGCCTCAGAGCTCTTCACTTCTTCCACCTCTTTCTTCCCCCCTTTCATGTGAAGAATGGGAGGAAATTTATAATTTTTTTAGAGTGGAATTCTTAATAAATATGAAAAAGATTCCATGTAAATTTGGAGTACTTTATCAATTTATTGGATGACCCATACTGAGTCCCTTGATCATGGAGTGTTTATCGAGCATTTAAGTGCCTAACTAACGTCAGAATTGAGCGATCTTGGGCTTGTGAACTCATCTTGTCGAGCCACTCGATTCAACTATAAGCATGCCATATTTAAAAATCACTTGGTCATCCAATTAATGCTTTAAACCTTTCAAATATGTATCAGCCCTTTGATTTGGGCCCATTTGGGTTTGGATTGTACCGATTTTGGTGTCGTTGGGTTCGTCTCCTTGAGACATTCGATTTGATTATAAGTTTGCTAAAATTGAAGTTTGGATGGTCCCAAATTTAATTTCAGAAGTTTCTAACTTAAATATGCCTTGAGATTTGTGCTAGATCAAGACGATTTTTGAATTGATCTTAGATTGCATAAAATCAAGCTATCTCAAAATCAGATTGAAATGTATATACATGAAAGTGTATATGCTTTTATTATTATTATTATTATTCTGTTTTTAATTATGCAGCTATGTATGGATGCATGCATGCGCTTATGTTGGAATGAATTTTTCTTAGAAGATAAAAAATAGATTCAGCGTTTTTGGCTAGGATTGAGTTCAGATTGAAATGAGGGACCTCGCCTGATTTGAATCCAAATCAGACTAATCTATAGACTAGCTAGGACTGATTATGCTCAAGACTTGATGGCATATGTTCTACTTTCATAATTCAATGATAAATTTTACATAAAAAGTCAGATATAAATATTAATTGCCTAAATCTTTCATCACACAGCCTTATTACAAAACTATGAATACAAATTTTTTGTTTGCAAAAGCTAAAAATAGATCTTTCAGGATTGCAAAAACAGAAACATGTAGAAACTCAGCAAATGTATACTTGAGTTGAATGTCTCACGAGACGAACACGATGACATCAAAAGTAGTCCAAATAGAGCCAAAATGACTATAGATCAAGCACTTGATGTGTAATTAAAAACTTCAAGATATTAATTGGAAGACCGATGATATCTAAATTTAGTATGCTTATAATCAAATCGAGCGTCTTGACAAGACGAATTCAACAAGCCAAAGAGCACTTAATTTCGACATCATAAAGGCAGTTAAATGCTAATGGAACAATCTATGATTGAGAAAATTAATGAGAACCGTCTGACATAGTGATTTGAATTTAGACTATATTTATGAGTCATGCCACTCTAAAAAATCTATAAATATGCACCCACTCCCTACACAGGAAGGGAGTTGAATTTTGTAATTAGGCTTAAGAATCAAGAGAACTCAAAGGTTCTACGAAAACTCGGGGGAACACTCATCACTGCCACTAGCCCACTGCTTGACATACGTTGTCAAGCCACCTGTGACTGCCGTTGTCAAACTACCAACCAACCGTCGTTGTCGGATCACTACTCGACCACCGCTGTAGGACCACATCTTGATAGTCGCCATCGGCCACCGTCAAACCGCCGCTATTGAAACATCATCTGACATCATTTTCAAACCACCACCCAACCTCCATCATTGCATCAATGTTCTCCAACCAATGTCGTCCGACTACGATCCTTCGGCCACCATCATCCAACTATGGCTCTCCAATCACTATCGCCCGATTACGACCCTCCAGCCACCGTCGCCCGACTATGGTACTTCGACGACCATCGTTGTTTATAGTTGTCACACAACTATGGACATTCAATCTCCATCACCTAACTATAATCGTTCAACCTCTGTCGCCCAACTATGATTTTTTGTCTTACAACCGTTGTCACTTAGCTACATAGACACTTATAGACTTCATCAACTACCATCACTAATCATGTCAATGCACATCATCACTTATAAGATCGATATACATCACCGACATCAACTTAGTCTCCCAACATCGACATGATGATTTATGTTGGATTTTTTAATCACTACTCCTCTATTCTCAAAAGAGTACAATAAAACAAATAAGCAAATGATCTGTTAGAGACAGCTCCCATTATACAGGGTTCTTCCAACATCAACCACATAATATGTTCTTTACATTATATCAATGCCTTCCATCAAAGAAGGCATAGTTTATGATTAATGACAAACACAAGTGAAACAATTTTAACTAGGTCAGGCCTCATGATTTTTCCCTTTCCAAAGCTTTCCACATAACAACTATGATGTCTCTTACAATTCTTGCACTCTTCTCTTATATATGTATGTGTTGGATCTTCGTGCAAAGCTAGATCATTAAACTCTTTATCTCTCTATTGTCGCAAATGTTCTGACACAACACAAATATTGGAAATTCAAAATTTTAATCATACTAATCAAGCTAGCAAGCCTAATTACTAAATCTACAATCTTGGAATAAATATGAAATACTTGAGAACAACAA
>NW_021569686.1:0-316 GCF_001605985.2 Dendrobium catenatum
GGAAAGCGAGCTGATTTAAATTTAGAATTGGGAGGGAATTAAGAAGACTTATTTAAAATTAATTAGATTATTTTATTTTCATTATATGATTTGTGTTTTTACTGTAGTTCTCTTTCGAGTTATTCCTAGCGGCGCCTAGGGTTTGGGAGAGTCGATCTACCTCTCGAATAGATCGGATAATTTAGATTTAGAGATTGGATATTTTAGTCTACCGTCCGACCTCCGTTCCCGCCTCGCCTATATGAGCTTATCGGGCCAGGTCGTGACAAAAGTGGTATCAGAGCAAAGGGTTTAAGAATATTGATCAATATTAAAG
>NW_021569687.1:0-750 GCF_001605985.2 Dendrobium catenatum
TCTCCCTCAGCTGGTAAATGTAACTCCAATTCTGGACTGAATGGTTTGAAAATGAGATCAATTTTTTCATTGCTTACTTCCCCAGGGGTAGGAGGGTTCCACTGAAAAATTGTACATGTAAAACTTTATGTTTTGAAATTATATAATTGTTATTTAATGTAAGTGATAAATATATGAGAGTACCTTGGGAGCATTATCTTTGTCAATGCTAAAAGCTCGGATTCCCTGAGGCAGAAAGAAAAAGAGTTTTTGAGAAACCAGGTTAGCTATAACAAAACTGAAATGCTTATGCAGCTTTTGCATTACCTCATAAACATCTTCGGATACCACAGATCTAAGCAGGTTCATTGTAAGCCTGAATTCCTTCTTTAGACACTCGGGCAAAGTTTGGTTCCTTCCTTCCCGGATCTACCAAACAGCTAAGGTGTGTTAGCAGGAAAGAAGATGATAATTTTATCTTCATTATGCATGTATAAGACTTCGTTTGAGATGGTTTTTTTACTAGTTCTTGAAGCAGCTTTTTAGTACAAAAATTACATTTTTTTGCTAAAAAACTACTTCAAAAAACAGTAAAAAAGCTGTCCCAAACGAAGCCTTAATCTGTATAGAAAAAGCTGTCAACTAAGCTAGTCGTCATCCACAAAAACATCCTAAGACCTCAGTAACAACATCTAATATATTTATCAACCATGTAAAAAATGGGATATCATATTGATAAATAAGAAACTGCAAAAGGTTAGAAAGTAGAAA
>NW_021569688.1:0-1337 GCF_001605985.2 Dendrobium catenatum
GTGTTTTTTACCTTCATTTTGCCTATAGAACATTTTTGCTCCCGCCTATCTCTCCACGCAACCTGAATGGAAGCGAGCGCCATTTTACTCGCTATCCTTGTAAACAGTAAAGATATAGAAAGAAAGATCACTAAACTAAATTTCTTAGGAATCCATAAAGGGACTTGGGAGATTTTCTTCAATCTTTATTTTAAATATTTTTAAGCAATATTGAGAAATTATAAAAAAGTTTAGGACATGTTTAATTTCTATTAATTTTTAATCTATGAAATTTAGATATTTTGTGTTAAAAAAACACCAAATACATTTATGGAAATATTATTTATAATAAGATAGAATTTCAACATGCAATTGTCCAAACTGTTAAAATATTAATTCATAAATATAGTTATTCTTTTTCTTTATAGTTATAAACATATTTGTACGCAAAGAACACTTAAATTTATTGATCATGTTGATATTCATTAATTATTTCATTAAATCGTTTTTTAACTATTTATTGTCAATCTTTGATTTAGTTTTCGCCTTTGATCTTGTGAATATATTTTATGAAGAGTATAGTTTCCAAATCATTATTGGCCTTAAGCTTTGGATGAGAAAAATGGAAGTTGTAGATTAGGTGATTTAACACTAATATAACTTATTGAGCCATCTGACTTGAATCTTTTATAACTTATTTAATTGCAAGTGATATCTTAGACTGATGCTTTGTAATGCTATACATAATAATGTTCATCAAAGGATCTAACTAGTGTCGATTCGTGTAAATGTGAAATAAGAAAGGGTTCCGGACCCTTAGATGATGTGGACAAAGAAGCACTAGTTAATGAAACTAATGATTAAGATATGATATCAGAATATAGTTCTTATACATCAAAAATATATAGCATTATGATATTATGATTGCATAATAAGATAATATTATTATATTTAAAGGAACTAAATGAATTGAGAAAGCCTAGAAGATTAATAATTGGGATTTAACTATAGTGTCTCACTATGAATGAGTCATATTAAAACTAATGTAAGTGTGATTATAAATAAGAGTTTTAATGATGATGTAGTAGAAACTAATAGAATTATAGTTTTAAAGATGGTAATATTATAAATATTAGAAATACTTATACTCCTCAAACAGGTTTGGATTTGTTCAAAATTCAAATTTTAGAACAACATAGAAGAATAACAAAGGATGCCAATTGAAGAAATAATTTTTATTAGTGGATATCTAAATGGACTTGTTGGCATGGTAAATAAAGATTTTAAGAAATTTTATGGTAGGTATGAGTTTGGAGCGACTAATAAAGGTGGTAGGATTGTATTATATTTGATCTAGC
>NW_021569689.1:0-290 GCF_001605985.2 Dendrobium catenatum
GAAGGAGATCCTAATTTTGGGGCATGGGATGAAGCAGGCTCCATGATTATGTCATGGTTGTGGAATTCCATGACTCCAGAAATAAGTGATACCTTTATGTTCCTTTCGACAGCAAAAAACATATGGGATGCTGCCAGACAAACCTACTCGAAAGCTCGTGATGCGGCCCAAATCTTTGAAGTCAAAGTCAAAGTTGGAAGCACGAAGCAGGGGAGTAAGACTGTGACGGAATATGCCACCATTCTACAAAATCAGTGGCAAGAACTTGATCACTATAGGTGCATTGAAAC
>NW_021569690.1:0-365 GCF_001605985.2 Dendrobium catenatum
GTCTTATAAATCTTTAAAATTCAATTATTTGGAGAATTTATCATATGCGTGCAAACCTTGCTAAACTTTAAATTTTTTTTTTCTAGTTTTTTTGTTTTTTTTTTTAATTTTTCGTTGTTGTTTTAAATTTATTTTAATGTTTTTGGGCTATCTCTGGTCATCTCCATCTTTCCTTTAAACTTCCAATTTTTATCACATCGCCCTGACCAATATTTATATCGTCCCGGATGATCGGATTATCTCTCTTCAAAAATCCATATGCTGAACTTTTTTTACTTTGCTGAACTTCATCGTCCCGGACGATCCAATACTGTCCTGGATGATATGATCATCTTCTGCTACAATCATCTTGATCGTCTTGGCCG
>NW_021569691.1:0-249 GCF_001605985.2 Dendrobium catenatum
GGGGAGACAACATTGAAGAAGAGAAATTCCTTGAAGATGACGAAAATATACAAGAATACCTTGAAGGGGAAGAAGATATAGAAGAAAATATTGATGAATTTCTAGATGAAAATTTAGAAGAAGAAATTCAAGAAACAAATGACACTCTGGATATGGAAGTTGTCTATATGGTGACACATATAGACATTGATGATGGTGTCAATTATGATGACGATGAAGATGAAGAGCGTTGGCAACCGCCACCCAGGC
>NW_021569692.1:0-233 GCF_001605985.2 Dendrobium catenatum
GCCTCAATACCCGAATACGCAATTTTAAACATTGGTTTAGGGTACTACCTTCCACCATCAAATGGCTAAGGGATTTACAATGCGAACAATAAGAAGGGAATTCTTCCATGACAATCGCATGAGTATAACCCAAATTTTTGGGACAACCCTACACCCGGTCAGGATAGTGTTTGGTAATATCCAACTCAACGAGAACTCGAGCAACTGATGGCCTAGAGCCACAAGCAATGGCA
>NW_021569693.1:0-320 GCF_001605985.2 Dendrobium catenatum
CATCCTTAAACATCATGTATTTATCCATAACATGCTCGCCATGGCTCATGCGGATGTACGATTGCACATGCACTTCATGTATTTATGTGTGTACATATTGTAGTGTATGCACGAGGGAATTTTTGGATACATGACGGGTTTTCTATCCAAGGTAGGTTTCTGACACTTATGCATAGTGGACCATACATTGAATACAACTTATAAGTTTTATAGAAGCTCGTGATTTTTGTAGCCCTCTTAAAGTTTTCTTGTGGACCATACATTGAATACAAGGTAGGTTTCTGACACTGTCTCATAGGAATTCGTATTTGTTGTAGTCT
>NW_021569694.1:0-722 GCF_001605985.2 Dendrobium catenatum
CCAGAACTCAGATCATAAAGTCCTCGCAAAATGAGGGAGAAATCTCTAGGTAGTGTTTTATCTACAACCTCATCTGCCTTCCAAAATTTAGCCAGAACATATTTCGTTAAAACTCCCTCCCGAAAGAAAAGCAATAGCGGGCGGAGGCCGGGGCCGAATTTTTGGAGCCCACAGTTTTCCTTTTTGTTTCTTACTTTCTACAGACCTAAACTTTTAGACCAATTGATATGTTGGTGGATTAAAATTTTATGATGAATGGGGTTGACTATTTTTTCAGCTGTAGGGAAATGAAAATTAGCTATTGAATATAATTTGGAATTCAAAAAGTTTAGGAAAATCACACTTCCAATGTTGGCAAAGAGATGAAGAGGGGATGATAATGATGATGATGATTTCATAATTTGGTTGAGACTATAGCATATAGTTTGATGTGTGGGGCTTAGGATGGGATGATGGTTTAGCTATGATGAGTTTAGGATGCTTTGAGATGATGGGAGGAATAAAGAGTTGTTAAGTGGTGATCAGGTGTGTAAAGGTTGGGGATAAACAAGAGGATATGAAAGGGTTTGCCAAGGATAAGAAATACTTTTTATGGGCTGAAGGCATTCAATAAGGCAGCTCCAAAAAACAAAAGAAGATAAAAATAAAAGGTTTAAACTAGGAATATATCCAAATTCATTAAAAGAAACGGGAAGAGGCAAGCTACCAGGAATTATCTACTA
>NW_021569695.1:0-302 GCF_001605985.2 Dendrobium catenatum
AATAAAGGAATTCCTCAAATTTTTAATAAATATATTTGAATACTTCTTAGACAACAAACGCATGAGTCTTTTAGGTTCATTTTCAGATTGAATCTAATATTTATGACTAAATAAATCAAAAAAATGATTTATGAAAAATTTGAACGTACAATAGGCTCAACATGATCCTGTAAATAAATATCCATGAGAAGATTCGGTTTGAGATTCTCAAGATAATCCAAGTACGATGCATACTGGCTGCATAAAATATCAATATAGGAAATTTATTTTAACTAAAAAGAAAAAAAAAATCTTAGCCTTCA
>NW_021569696.1:0-557 GCF_001605985.2 Dendrobium catenatum
AGTGGAGCTGCACAAACTGGAGGGTGTTTAGTTGGAAAAGGGAGGGGACATACCTCTCTCAGTACAGTTGTTGATTCAACAATTCTATGAGGTTTCTCAACCACCTCAGGGATTGCCACCACCAAGGGAGCTCCTACATGCTATCACCTTGAGGGAAGGTGTGTCAACCATCAACATCTGGATTTACTGCTATCCTCAATTTTAGAATGATGATATTGAAAAGTTGATTAGAGAAATGTTGGTGGTAGGAATTATTAGGCCTAGTGTTAGTTCTTTTTCTAGCCCAATATTACTGGTTAAGAAAAAAGATCACAATTGGAGGCCTTGTGTGGACTACATGGCAGTAAATAAGAAGGCTGTGTTAGACAAGTTTCCCATACTAGTGATAGAGAGCTGTTGGATGTGATGAGTGGGGCAGTGATCTTCACCAAAATAGATCTTAAGTCAGGATATCATCATATACAAATAAAGAAGGAAGATGTGTCCAAGACTTCTTTTCGAACTCATGAGGGGCATTATGAGTTCTTAGTGATGCCTTTTGACCTCACTAACGCTCC
>NW_021569697.1:0-8696 GCF_001605985.2 Dendrobium catenatum
ACAAAAGATACCTCTTGAAGAAATAGTTTTTATTGGAGGAGATTTACGTGGACATGTTAGTGGAGAGAGAGATGATTTTAAAAGCATTCATGGTGGCCACGAGTTTGGAATGACAAATGAAGGTGTTAAGACCATATTAGATTTGTTTTAGCTTAAAATTCATGGTGGCCATAATACAGAAAGGGGATGGAGTTTGGTCGTGGGTTGAAGAAGCTCCAGGGTTGTTGAGTTCAGCTGGTCGTTGAGGTTTCAATGGCTTCAAGAAGATGCAAGCTCGGCACAGAGAAGAGCAGGAAGTTTGTATGGATTAGGTTGAGAAGGCAGTCGAGTGGAGTTTCGACAGAGACAAAGGGATCTGGGCTTTCGCGTGCATGGAGGTCAAATAGCAGGGAGGACCGAACGAGAGCTCCGAGTTCTCGTTTTAACGATGCGAAGCGAGCAAATCTTCGCACACAAGCGACAAGACCATTCGGCGCCGTTGCAAAGAATGATTACTGTAGCGGGATATTAGCAGGGATACGGGATGGGTCGTCGGTTACAGGTAATCATTTTAAGCTTTTTTTTTTTGGATTATCTGATAGAGGTCAACAAATAAATTCCAATCAATGCGCTAGCACACCAAAGTTGAATTCAATTTTTCAAAAGCTTTGATTCTATTGTACTTTTAATTTTCTTCACAGAGATAAGAGAAATAGAGAACAGATGTACGCTCAACGTGGCATGTGCTGAGTTGATCAAGTCATGTTACCCTTAAGAACAAAGGTCAACAAGCTGTCTGGGTCTAGCATTTAAACCAACTCACATCAAAGCTAAAATCGCTGGAAGAAAAGGCATACTCACTAATGAACTCCACAATTGAAGTCAACAAGTCTCATAAGTTTATTTTCTTAATCCGAATAAACTTGCCAAGCATTCACCGCAAATGTTGTCAATGGATCTCACTATGGAACTAGCCAAAGAGTTCAGTAAAGGAAGCTCAAGCTCTTCCACAGAAGATCTTATCCTCACACCATTAGGACTTGTCAAGAATTACCAAACTATTTAGAAATTATATTGAAAGATTAGGACATTTTTTTCAACAACTAGTCCTATGTTTTACTATATAATTTTACTTATATTGCTTAAATGTAATCATTCAAATAGCAATAAACATCGATCTAAACTGATAAGTAGGGTCAAATGATAAATATGATACATTTTAATTGGCTCAAATCATACCAGCTTGTGCTTTAATACAACAATATAATAAAGATTATCAAAGCTTCTGTCTTTAGTTTTCTCTCTCAATCTCTCTTCTTTCTCTCATGGCCTTGATCTATACATGATAGTAAGTTTCCAATGTCATTCAATGATAATTTTGGATAAAAAAAGCATGCCTAGCATCTAAAATTTTAACATCGGTGACATTTTGCAAGTGCACAGGTTCAGTTAGGCTAATGCTCATAACTTTATACCCTAACAACTCTTCCAATCCTGGCTACAACATGAAGTGGCAAATCATTCATGCTAAGAAAAGAAATACGAAAGTAAAGATTACAAATAGTGGACTGAAGCTTGCATTTTTAAAAAATTTTTAAAAAAAAAAAGGAATAAATGATCCTGAATACAAATCAAGCACCACAGCAAACCTTGGAAGGACTCTGATTGAAATAAAGTGCCTGGAGTTGTTCTTTATCAAGCATGAGCCCAGTTGGAGGTTTGTCTTTTCCATTAGCGTACAACAGAAGTTGAGACTCTTGCATGAAAATGTCAGCAGACGCTAACTAAAATTCAAGGAAACTGCAGTAAGTATTTGTTAAATAATTGTTTCAAATATAAAATGAGACCACAAGCTGTCCAAATTTTACTATTTTATCAGAGTTTGACCACTACCCTTCCATCAATAAGATTAGCAAATTGTCCAGTGCTTTTGCGTAAGAAATCTTAATGTAAAATTGGGCCTAAAAGCACATAGAAGGATAACACTGAAACTTAAACTAAGTATAACAACAACAAAAACATCAAACTTTTATCCAACTACATGTGGTCGACTATATGAATCCATTTTTCTCCTAAACCCTAAACTTAAACTAAATGAAGATAAGACAAAATTAAAAATGTCAAATCTCAAGTTTTTTTTAAATATATTTACATCGCAAACAGTTTCAACAACAACAACAACAACAAGCCTTTATTCCACAACGTGGGAACGGCTACATGAATCATTTTTCTCTATTGTGTCTTGTTTAGACTCAAATTCTTATTTGAACCTAATAAAGAAAGGCCATTTCTAATAACTTGAGAAAAAAAAAACTGATTGTAATATAATACACTTGCATAAATCTATGTGATTGTGATATAATAGGCATAGATAAGTAAAACTAAAAATCATAAGATAAATAGAGATTTTAGAACAGCTTTTTGAAAATCGTATGTACTTATTATTTATCGTAAAATTGGCAATTCCATCAGATTATTATAAAATGATGAACTTCAAAACAAAGAATACATAGTATAATACATAAATTAACTTCATTTGAATTTACTCCAAATCACACATTGTTTTGAGGTGACAATATAGAATTTTCTTAGCAAGAAAATTATTTTATCAAGCAACTAGAGTATTAAATTTAATAAAAATAACAAAATGTAGGTGATGCATGTGAAATCAATCTAGAACCACTGGCCAATTTGATTGTGTCACATGTCAATTTCTTGTTGTGTTACATGTCATTTTGATTGTGTCACATGTCAGTTTGGAATATAATGAAAAAAGTCTACTCAAAATTGCTCAAAAATGCAAAAGGACTTCATTAGATTTTGTCATTTGAAAAATGATAAAAAATAGAACAAGTTTGATGACAGGTTACATTAAATGTTCAACTAGTTTCGTTGGGGAAAAGATTTTGAAGTTGTTACTAAGGTCCTGATCTAGAATTCTGGCCAATATCAAATTCATTCCTTGACACTTAACCCCAGCACACAAAAAAATAATAAGTTACATTATATGTGATTCGTTAAGTAATCAAGCTATAAATCATATCTATATGGTCAGACACCTTCTCTTAAGTAGTCAACCTATAAATCATATGTTCTTAATTTAAAAAAAAAAAAAAAAATCATATCTATCTTGCATATGCATTGAGAGCAGGTTTCATTGTTTTAAAAGCACGTAGGTGGGTTAATTGACAATCTTTTCCAGGAAGGAAGGTAAGTTCATGTTGGCTCCAGAAAAATGGCATGTCGGCATGAATCCTGCTTTGCAGATATATGATTCCATTCTCTCTAAGGTAGATTGTAATTAATCAGATTTCCCCTAACACGTGACGTGCTCACTAGGTGATATGGACACGGGCCTGCTTGGCTACGAAGGTTGTCATCGCGTATGGGTTGCACGACTGTGGAGAGGCGGGCCGAGCAAGGATTTCACACAGGCAATGGCGAGCGGGAGACGAGGGCGGAGGCAAACCAAATAAGAGTGGGGCCAAATAAATGAAATGAGCATAGTTCCTTTTTTTGTGTTAGTTTCTTCGTTTCTTTGTATAAATGAATGGTTGTGTCCTTTGTGAAACGAGACATTCATTTGAATTTACTGCTTGTTCTCTCTCTCTCTCTATCTATCTATTTTCTAATATTTATTAAGTCAACAGCCTAGAGTTGGGCTAGCTCAGCTCCAGGTAGGGTTCTGAGTTTGCAAGTCTCTTGTATTTCACTAGATATAGGTCGAAGCTACTACCTATGTAAAACCCCTCCGAAGTGCATTTTTTTTAGTGCTGTTAGTCCGTACGAACTGACTTTAGTACATGACGAACTGAAGAAAATTGTGAAGAATCTGTATGGTTCGTCTGGACGAACCTGTACGAGCCCGGACGAACCGTCGGGACGAAATTTGTCCAGAGAGCAAGTCGTCCAGGGACGAATACATTTCGTCTGGACGAGATTTGTCCAGAGGGCAAATCGTCCCGGGATGAATAGGAATCGTCCGGAACGATCTTGTTTGATAAGTATCAGATTTGAGATATTTTGAATCATTTGGAAGAGAGAGAAAAATTGGAGAGAGAAAGAGGAGGAAAAGAGAAGGAAAAGGCTTGGTTTCGGAGGCCGCAAAGCGATTTTCGTCCGTCGACGCAGTTGGAAGAATTGTTTATCTCGCCGTAAGAAATCCGAATTCTATTTCTGATTTCGAAGATTTCGTGTTTCAGTATTTTTCTGCTCAGTTTTGTGTTTCTGTTACCGAAAAACGTGCATATCTTTGTATTGACGAAACTTTTACCGTGTAACTTTTGGTATGTTTCTAAGATAATGTTTCCGTACGATTTGAGTATTTTCTGGAAAGTTTTCACTGGGTATTTTGAATTCTGTGTGATTTGAACCGAATAGAAAATTATCTGGCTGTTGGAAAATATTGCTTCAGTACAAGTAAAGTTTTGAAACGTTGTTTTACGCGATTTCTAGTAATTTGGTAATTTTCTGGATCTGTGCATTTTATAACGACTTTTGTCAACTATACGATATTTTAAGGGGTTTTCTAAATTGAGCCAAATCATGTTTATTGGTTGCAATGCATTGATGAGATAATGATGAATGTTGTGATATGATTGAAGCTATTGTTATTGTGATACTACTGTATACTATGTGTGTGAAAGACAAGTAAATACTGGTTGAACCGTTGGTTGGAGACTGATTGACCTGTACAGGATGGTGGGCCAACGGATTTTCCTTTAAATATGATTTGATGTTATCCTCTACTGATCACGTAATTACTGAAGAGAGTTATATAAGGAGATGATTACTGTGCTGACGGGCAAAGAGTGACGACTCTTTTTACTGAGCCAACAGATACAAGATACAAGATATTGATACAAGACTGAAAAACACCTTAATAGCCAGTGCTTTTACTTGTTTTGTATGACTACTGTACTGAATTGCATGTTTAGCAGTATTGTTACTGCTACTGTATGGATTTATTGATACTGACGGATTTATCGTTACTGTACTGTACGGATTTAGTTACTGTACGGATTTACTGTTAATGCATGATTTCATTGTTATATCATTACTGTTCATGTCACTGGATTGTACTAATACTGATACATGCACTGATACTACTGATTCACTGTACTGACATTATGCACGTGATATACTGTGTAAGTGACATGCGATTCACTGAGCACGTGATATTGAATAACTGAATTGCAAGTGTACATCTTGATATGATTCTACGACCTTGATTGATTCCAACTGTTTCAAACGATGTTATGATTTTACTTCATTGATTTGATTTCAACAGTCATGAACGATAGTATTGATTTGATGTTTTATACCGACTGATATTATTGAACCGATGAATTCTTTTTATACAATTGATTTTATTGATTGATTGTTTTATATGATTTGACTGAGATTTTAGATATGATGATTTGTCTACTGAATTGACTGGTGTTATATATAAGGCTACTACTGTAGAGATTTGACGCACGTAATGATTCACTGAGCTTTACGAACTTTTATACCGTTTATTGATTCTTCCACTGATAGTGCTAGCTTCACACGTTTCTGTATTGATTTCTGTTATTGTACTGATTACTGTTTCTACAAGATTTATGATTCTGCATTGACTCAATGATCATGTGTAAGTGACTGCAATGATTTGACTGATTGACATGCATATTATTTCAATACCGTGCTTTGATTTCAGTTGTAGGCTTTGGTGACCTGTTGGGCTTTTTGAAGCTCATTATATGTGTCAGGGCAAGGGAGCAGGAGATTGAGGTTGATCAGGAATCTTCATGTTTTTGTCTTTTTGTTATAGTGATTTTTTTTGTACTCAGAACAGGATGGATTATATGTGATTAATGTGTAGATCCTGAGTATTATAAATGAACTTTTGGAAATGAATAGAAATGTTTACTTGATGTTTTGAAATTATAGATTTTGTTAGACTGTTTATCACTTATTGATGACTATAGATAGCTCTAGTAGAAGATTGACTAAATAATTTTTTCCAAGTTAGATCTTGGGGCGTCACAACCTACTAGCAGTTCTCACCTTAAATCTAGGTTCCAAGATTGATGTTCTTTTCAGTTACATCGTAATCTCTCACCTTTCTAGGCATTTCCTCCACCCCACATTGTCGAATATAGGTTTTAACCCTCTAAATCAAATTGATCAACTTTAAATTCAATCTAATTTAAAAAATGTAAAGTTTAACATAAGATAGTTTGAGTACCTCTGAGTTTCTCGATATCAAGTGTTTCTACCTTCTTCCTTTGGCTTTCATTTCCAAAAATTGATTCTAAGTTGATTCAATCCTCATTGAAATTCCCTAAAGACAAAATCTTTGATAATTTTTTTTAAATAAATAATTTAAAATTGTTAACCAATGTTTTGATGAAATGACGTAAACTACTATTTTAATCAAATTTTTTTTCTATCAACATACATCAGTCAATAAATGAAATAAAAATACATACTCAATGACTCTACAGACTAACTTAGAGACGGCTCACACTTAAGCAGGTGGGAGTGAGAATTGCCTTCCTTAAACCTAACTTGCCAACCTCTATGCAAGTTCAATAGTGTCAAGTGCGTTTAGGCTAGTAAGGGTAGACAGGCCTGTTCACGAGTCTTTAATAGAATGAATTGAGGCTAGGTGCCTCCCTAAAATAACAAACAACCTATCCTGGAGCCCTATGTTGCCTCGCTGAGAAAGAGAGGCGAGGGAGGTTGAATTGCGAGGTAGATGAACTCCATAGTCGATTAGCAATGACAGGGCAAACTGGGAGTCTTCTGAGTGGGCACCTTCCTTGTAGTTGAAGTGTCGAATGAGATTAATGATATTTGGCCATGGTAGATGGCAAGCAATGTTAAGGACGAATTCTTCATATAGGGTCAGTGGTGAGCCAGGTGATATACGAGGATTCCTGATCATTTATGTGGGAGGTGACTAGCTCCCAATTGAGTCCCTTACAGAGCTAAACCTCATAGCCTTGGGATGAATTTTATAGGGGCTCATAAGGTGCAAGCTCTTGTATCGTGACCCGCTGCTACCTCTTAGATACTTGAAAAAGGCAAATGTGAATATACACAATAGATTTAACTAATTTAATAATTATATTTTATAACAAATGATTTTCAATATAATACAATTATTAATTCAAAACAAAAAATAAAAATAAAGAGGAATAAATAAATAAATGTTGTTATGAATTAAACACTCGTCTTACAATTATTAGATTATTCTAATAAATAAAATATGACCATTAAAATAATATTAACTTTAAAACATGATTATTTTATGAGTTTTAATTTTTACTTATCTGACTATAGTATAATGCAATTAATTTTCCAAACAATTTATAATATAAATACATTTCCAAAAAAGTTGAGAATTGACAGGACTTTTTTATCATTTTTTTATTTACTTCATTTACAGATTGCAATTCTTCTCAATTTTTTAAAATTTTATTATAAGATATTCTCTCAAACTCTTTATATGGTAATCAAATTACATACGATCATAACCATTTAAATAAAAACCTATATTTTACAAAGGAAAACTAGTAAGTTTGACAAGCTAAGGAACATTTTGGTCTAGTTGCCTTTCACTGTTGTTCTTTCTGCTTTGGTTGATACTACCACCAACGCTACTAAATTGATTAGGACTCATCTATTATGATTATAATGGCAAGTGAAACAAATTTCACTGTTACCCTAACTTATGGTAAAACTGCCATCACCACTGTTTTTTGTTGTTATTGTTGGAGAAAAGATTTCGGTCTCATGATTTATTACCTTTGACCACGAAAAAAAAAAAGGTTATTTCAGTTTTGATCATTTGGACGCCATATAACAAGCAACTTCAGGGGAGAAAGACGTTAGTCTGCCTAGTTTATCTATATGGTCAAAATGATCAGCTTAAAATAATGAATTGTCACTTACTTCCTCTGCAAACACATCAAAAGGTCTTTGCCCATCCAAAATCATTGTCGCACCAAGGAAAATTGCTTTTGTGATCTTCTTTGGGAAACATTCAAGAGCATAAGATACACTTGCACCTCCACAGCTATGACCTACCAAAATAACCTGCCATGCAATATCGTTTTGTTATGGAAACATGTAGGAGGATAGATCCTTATATAACACTATTAGCTAGCTTAAAGGATATTTATCAAGAAAATGATTTAACCTTTTCATCCTCACGTAGGTTATGCAAGTAGTCAAGAAGAGGTTTTGTATAATCGGCTAAAGTCATAATACTGTTAACATCAGTGTGGTCGATACCAGAGCCAGTCAGATCCAGAGCAACAGGATGAAGTCCAGCGTCCTCAACCAGAGGTAAAATCTTATACCAACACCAGGCTCCAAACCCTTCCCCGTGAACCAGAATAATCTTCTTCGTTTCAAGATTGTCAAGAACAATGGGAACCTGTCAGTGGAGAAATATGAATTGATTTTCCATCACAGTGGAAACCATAATGTAAGAGAAGTAGAAAATGGAGAATGTTTTGTTTTTGTAGTTTACAAACTAAGAAATATTGTTAGCTGTATATATAAAGTGGAAGACAGTATATTGCAGCGGCTAGAAGTAAAAAGCAATAGGTTTCCTTCATGCAAAACTGTAATGTACTTTACACTAATGACACAAGAACTACTGATTAACTAAATGACTAAGGAAAGACAAGCAGCATTTATTTAGAGTTGGATTGGGAGCAATA
>NW_021569698.1:0-367 GCF_001605985.2 Dendrobium catenatum
CTCATAAGATTATGCTTCAAGTCTTCTACCAACAAAACATTTTCTATAAAAAAGTTTTTAAGATTTTCAATCATACCAGACCCTACCACCTTCATTGTGGTGTTATCTCCAAGTGTAACCTTGCCTTTACTCCTAGCTTTCAGTGATATGAATTGTGCAGTATCTCCAGTCATAAGCTTTAAAAAACCACTATCCAGGTACCATATGCTCTCACGAGGCCTTGTGTGAGAGTAATCCTGCAAAAATATCAAACATTAGACTTGGGAACCCAAACAAGTTTAGGTAAACCTTTTTGCAAATTATAAATAGATGTATGTATGATATATCTAGTGAAAGTTCGTTAGGGATGTTAAGCCCTATAGAACTG
>NW_021569699.1:0-478 GCF_001605985.2 Dendrobium catenatum
AATGCCGACAAGTTCCTCCTTGGCTTGCCCTCGAAACTCTTGCTCTTTGTTGAATCAATGTCCTTGTTGCATTAGAAGAAGCTAGGCTTCCTTGGAAAGGTAAAATAGGGAGGGGAGAAGAAAGTTTCAGCTATATGAAGATTTGGAAGTGGAGAAGTCAGCTTGGGAGGTGAAGAGGTAAGATTGGTTGCTTAGGAAAGAGAGATGACTGATGTGGCTTGCTTGGGAAGAGAATTAGTTAGCTTGGGAAAGGAAAAAGTTAGCTTGGAAGGTGAAGAGGTAGGGCTAGATGCTTTGAGAAGATAAAGGGTTGATGTAGCTTGCTTGAGAAGGGAATTAGTTGGTTTGGGAAATGAAAAAGTCAACTTGGGAGGTGAAAGGTGGGGTTGGCCGCTTTGGGAAGATAAAGGGTTTATGTGGTTTGCTTTGGGAAAGGGAAAAGTTAAAATGGTTGTGGATCTCCAAATGTCACAATTAA
>NW_021569700.1:0-380 GCF_001605985.2 Dendrobium catenatum
TTGACTGGCCAAGTGCTCGAACCGCTCTCGATAGTCTGCCATTGATCCATCTTGCACTAGTGCAAAAAAACTGCTCATAGAAGTCTCCTCCCATGTCAGTTTGGAAACGTTCTAATAAACAATCATTGAATGCTCTCCAGCTCCTTATAGGCCTTCTCTGGTCCCTCCATTGGTACCATGACAATGCCTTCCCCTCTAGACATAACCCTGCTGCTGCCAATTTTTCCTCATATGTCAACCCATTGACTGCGAAATACCTCTCCACCTTATAAATCTACCCTTACGCATCCTCCCCTTCGAATATGAGCATCTTCAGCTTCCTCACCTTCTTATTTCCCCCGTTTCACCTTATTCCTCCATAGCTTCCCCTCTCACAAGTT
>NW_021569701.1:0-3468 GCF_001605985.2 Dendrobium catenatum
ACACCATTTTAAATTTCTTTCTACCCACCGACCGATGCTTAGTTAGGTTGATGGGCGAGTATGGTTGGGAATCCCCCAATCTGTGCTCAATTTTTCTGGAGCAGTAGCGTCTCTTAAGTGTAGAGCCCAATCAAATGCAGACTAGGAGGTTTCTAGAGTTGGTGCATCTTCTAAGTCAGCCGAGTATTAGTCAAGCCGCCAAGCACTCTTTCGGGGGTGGCAGGGGTGGATACCCAGTTCAAAAAAAAAAAAATCTTTCTACTTTCTCACAATTTTATGCAGCCTATAGATTTAATTATCAGGTTTGAGGTCTTACCGTAGCTCACCTTACATTAGTATATTAGTTGTGCACTCAGTTTTATGCATATGATGTATATGAGAATTTGTCATGATTGACCTAAATGTTCCCCCCAAACAAAAAATAGTCTTAGACTTGAAGCTTACATATTTTTTTACTTTTAATTTTAAAGCTTTATTTTTCAACCAAAATGTTAAAAATAAATTCCAAAAATAAAATTTTAAAAATCCTATGTAAAAACTTTCATCCAATCATGTA
This sequence comes from Dendrobium catenatum, assembly GCF_001605985.2. NCBI lineage: Eukaryota > Viridiplantae > Streptophyta > Magnoliopsida > Asparagales > Orchidaceae > Dendrobium > Dendrobium catenatum. The sequence continues at coordinate 557 of NW_021569701.1, forward strand.
TTTTCTAACACAAAAGTAATAAAAAAAAATAGTCCCAAATGAGTATTTATTTCATTTATCTATACAAAAGGCAAAAAAAATTTATCTAATTTACTGAGAAAATGCAATGAAATATACTCTTATATGCATAAAAACTAAAATAGTGATATATAATGAGAGAGAGAGAGAGAGAAATAAAGCAATATATGCGACTAACAAGAGACAAGAAAGTGGTCAAAACCCCTTCTCTTATAATGAATGAGAGAAAGGGAAAACTCAATAAGTGAAATAGGCACGCTTTAAAGAGTATGGAGGTTAAATGTTAAAAAGTATGATTAATTTTATTATTATGTAAAAATAATAAACAAAATTTATATAAAAAAACATATTAATATAAATTCTATCATGATTAAATATATTTTGAGATAAATAGATCTGCTAATCATTATATTTTGAAAAATATACCATTTTCCAAACAAGAAATTAATTAGTTATTACTTTGAAAAATAGAATAATTCTCAATTTAAGTAGACTACTCCAAAAAAAAATGCTTTATATTAAAAAGATATCAGAAATGTCATGAATCACTATAAAAAATACCTATTTTGTGAAACAAACATATAAAAAATCCTAAATCTTGTACTGTTACTAGTCAAATCATCTATTGATGCATCATTGCATCAATACTTTACTGCATTTTTAGCATTCATGTGCGATTCAATCGTCTCATTCATTGTCAAAACCTATTGATGAAACATTTCTTGCATATCGTCTTATAATAATTAGCTATATCTTAGAGTATAATACATAAATACTCTCATTGTCAAGCTCTGTATTTTTACACTTTAAAAACTAATTGTTGCGGGCTAGAATATATGCGGCGGTAGAGTAAGAAATTTACTTCTTAGCGTTGTACGAATATCCAGCACACAAATAGAGAACACAAGATTTTTTACGTGAAAATCTTGAAAAAGGGAAAAATTACGGGGTCACACCCAGTTGAAACAATTCCACTAGTGTTTGAGTATATTAGAGTTAACTAAATCATCCTTGAGGGCGATCATATTAGAATAATCAACCGTCTAATTGAAATCTAGTAACAAATGGAGGTCCGCCAAAGGTATGTCCGGTGACGTTTGGTCAGGCAGAAGTCCAGCATCAGTTAGTGGTCTAGCGGATGTCCGGCGTCAGGCGGTGGTCCGACAGAAGTCTAGACATCAGTCAGTGATCCGTCAGAAGTCTAGAAGTCAGTCGGTGGTCCAACAAAAAGCTAGTGTCAGGCGGTGGTCTCGCTGAAGTTCGGGCGTCACTTGGTCGTTCAGCGAAAGTTTAGCGTCAGGCAGTGGTCCGGCGGAAGTCCGGGCGTCAATTGGTTGTCTGGCGGACGTCCGAGCATCAGTTGGTGGTCCGACAAAATTTAGGCGTCAGGCAGTGGTCCAGCAAAAGTCCGGGCATCAATTGATGGTTGGGCGGTGGTCTTGCATTAGGCGGTGGTCCGGCAAAAGTCTGGGCAGTGGTCGAGGAGGAGTTATGTGGCAAGAATAATCTCTGATCTCTCTTCTTGCTTCCTTGTTTAAGGTCCCTTTCCATGAGAAGTGAGGGGTCTATTTATAGATTTCTGAGAATGGCATGACCAATAAATAGAAGGAAGGTCAAGGGTAAATTAGGAGTTGATTGAATGAGCGACTGATGTTGATTCCCATGATTGTGGACCGTCTACTAGATATTTGAATGTCTTAGTGATATCAGAATTCAGTAATCTTGGGTTCGTTAGATTCGTCTCATCAATCCGCTCGATTTGATTATAAGCATGTCACATTTGGAAACCGTTTGGTAATCCATTTTGTGGTTTGAACCTTCCAAGAGTGCTTCAGGTTGTTGATTTGGGCCCATTTAGGCTCGGATTGGGTCAAATTTGGTGTCGTTAGGTTTTTATTTTTTATACGTTCATTTTGACTGTAAGTTTGCTAAAATTGAAATTTGGATGGTTCCAATTTTAATTTTGAAAGTTTCCAACTTGATTTTACCCCGAGATTCGTGCCCGATCAAGATATTTTTTGATGATATATCACTAATTATTGAAATAATTCACTTGAAGACTTCTATTGTAGAGAGTTTATTGATGTAGCATATTATATAGATGAAGATAGTCAAGATAAAAGTCTAATTACAAGAGCTAAGATCAAAGCCCAAGAAAATGATCAAATAAAAAGGCCAATTACAAGAGCCCAATAATAAGCCCATAATTTTAAATATTTAAATATAATTTTTATTCTATATTTCATCTAGAAGCTTGTATGGTGAGCCAAGAAATGATTAGATAGCGATGTGACATTAAAAAAATGGTAGGTAGAATTCCTCTTTAATATCCACCAATCCTACTTTTTTTCTTTTTTTTTTTTTTCCTAAAAATTGGTCTTGTAATACCTATAAATATAGGTGGATATGTATTGCAATTTTCAATTTTGTGAATGAAATAATTTTGTGTCAAGATGTTCTTTCATTTGTGTAATGTTTGGTGGTTTCAAGTAAGTGCCTTTTCTTTAGTGAGATTATATATTTATCTTTATTTATTTTATTTGACTTACAAATCTTTTTAAATGCCTATTCTAAAGTATTCATATCTCTTTCCCCACTTCATAAGTATCCTTTAAGCTTAATAAACCATAACCAAACTCATAAAACTCTTCTAAACATTTCCAAGTAATCATCAACCCAAAAAAAGGGCACTTAGACTTTCTTTTATTCCCTGCACTTTAATATCATTTTAAATTCCACCAAACTCTACAATCAACTCCATATTATAAGTTCACATTCTATCCTAATCTTCACCACCATGTACATCCATTTATCTCACATAGGAATGATCTTTCAAATTAGCCCAAACTTGATTAGTCTTGATATTTCTACTAATATACTCATCTAAACCTCTA
>NW_021569702.1:0-219 GCF_001605985.2 Dendrobium catenatum
AACTTGTGCCATGCGCTCCAGTCCCATTCCAGTATCTATATTCTTCTGTTTTAACAGTTCAAGCGATCCATCATCCTTCTTGTTATATTGCATGAAAACCAGATTGTATAACTCTATAAACCTGCTACCATCTCCAAAATCCTAAAAAGTAAAACACATAATTTGAAATCAGATCAAACCATTTGCTTGAAAAAATATACAATAATTAATATATATATA
>NW_021569703.1:0-235 GCF_001605985.2 Dendrobium catenatum
AGAATAATTAATACTCCTTAATTTAGGTAAGCGATTTAGGAAAATTTATTTCAAGTCCAATTTGAATTTCAAATTCAAATTAGATAAAAATGGAAACTTTCCTAAAATAGATTTAATTAAAGAGGGAAAAGTGATAGGAAATACTTAGATCCAAGTATTTCCTATCTATTCGAGTGGGGAAAACAGCAATAGAGTTGTTGTTTTTCTGCAGGAAATCAGCCCAAAGCGCAGGAAA
>NW_021569704.1:0-312 GCF_001605985.2 Dendrobium catenatum
GCCAGGAGGGCGAAAACAAAGTTTGGCACTCCGCCACACGGGGTTGGTGAAAGGGAGGTTTGTAAAGGCTTCTCCACCTTGCCGAGGGGGGAAAAAGGAGAACTATTTTGATAGTGAAAATTCCGGAGTGGAGGACTCCAGGGAGTGGACGTAGGTCATATTTTGACCGAACCACTATAAAATTCTTGGTGTGTTTTTTCCTTATCGTTGTTTACTTTTTACTTGCATTTAATTTTCATAACTATTGCATGGTGGAATTTTGTGGAAGAAAACTTTTATAAAATTTCAAAAACAACAAAAAAATTAGAACTC
>NW_021569705.1:0-1577 GCF_001605985.2 Dendrobium catenatum
GACTTTTAATATGACACAATGGAGAAAAAGGATTCAGGTAGCCGACCCTACATAATGGGATAAAGGCTTGATGTTGTTGTTGTTGTTGTATCTTTTATTTTACTCGTGGCTTATTATTCATGTTTATGATGATATTTCTACTTCTACATATTTACCCCCTCATTAAACCAAGAAATAATATCCCATCTCTATTGAAAAATTAATTTTATTGACATCTTTTGTTAATTTACACACATTATTGACTAAATATGCAACCAAAGAACACACGCAAGCTCTCATCTTCTTTCAATATAATCTTCACAAAATAGAGAGGAGAAAGATGCTATCATCAACAACATCATTACTTTCTTTGTCTCTCTTTTTCAATCTTTGCATCATTAGCTTTATCATAATTATTTGGGTCATAATAGTCCATCCTAATCATTTTGTGACAATCATTAATGAACAATATAAATTATCTAAAGCATAGGAAACAAAAATCCCAAACATCTAATTTATTTTATATGATAAACACTCAATTTTTTCAAAACCAAGACTTCGTTTGAGACAGCTCTTTAACGGCTTCCTAAAGCAGCTTTTTAGTACACAAATTTTAATTTTTTACTAGAAAGTTGCTTTAAGAAGAAGTATAAGCTGTCTCAAATAAAACCTAAGTTTTTATAAAAAAAAAGCAAAAAACAATTAATCAATCCCAATAATTCAAATTGGAATGGATTGGATTGTTGTAACAATGTAATTGAAGAAGATCAGAATCCACTGACAAAATGTCATTCCAACATTAATAGCAGACCAAAAATTTATGCTATCATTACTAACATAAGTGACAGCAGAACGATAGAATAACAGTAATAAATTCAAGAATTCTTCTGTACCAACAACATTTAAAACATAAATGCAGAACTTCAAAGGAAGGTTTAAGTAATATTTACCTTCCAAAGCTGGGTAATCATAAAAATGTACGCATCAAGAAGAGTGCTGGGAAACTGATATCCATTCTCCAGCCCATTATTCTTCTCACCAACCTCATAAAATCCGGTTTCTCATCGGTTTATTGCTTGTTTAATAGCAGAAAGTCTTGAGGAGTATATTAAAAAATCTGCAGAAGTTGGCTATTAATTTACTGATTTAAAAAGGTGCAATATGATAAATGTGAATCTATTTGAGCAGTATATAGCGTTACTCTATGATGAATTGAACTTCCATATCTGCCAACCTCTGTGAGACCAGTGTTTCTTACTGTGAAAAAAATGCAGATACCAAGCATTTTCAGAGCAATATAGCAGTTGTAAATGGGAGGTGGGGCATCTCAAGCAATCTTGCTCTTAAAAGGTCTAGTTCTCGATGCCTCTCATGCACAGCATGATCACCTGGAGAATATCAAAATCAAGAAGAAAACAAATATACTTATCAGAGAGCATGGCTGTCATCTTTAATGTGTTTGCTACACGCATATCGATAATGAATTTTTTTTTAGGAACGGGGTTATCTATCCGCTACCACTCCAAAGGGAGCGCTTGGCAGCGTAACTAATCCCTCGGCAGAACCTAACGAGGCCACCCACCTGCATTGGGCCCACA
>NW_021569706.1:0-577 GCF_001605985.2 Dendrobium catenatum
ATTATATGATGAATGTATCTTTTCCCCAGTTCCCCTTAAGTGGTCGTATGGACAGTTGTTTCAGCAACTCGGGGAATATCTTGTAAGATTGGATTTTGTTGCTTGGGTGTTCTCTTCTACATTTTGAGGCCAACATTTTGTTACTAGCTTTTTCTTAGGCATTACTCATTTTTCGATGTACTTAGCTCAATATAATTTTTATCACTCATTTTCAATAACTTCTATTTTCACTCCATATTATAATTTTATTCAATATCCCCCCAAAAGAAAAAAAAAATTGTTCTATTTATATTTATTCTTTGCGTATATACCTAATAAACAGAATAATGAAAATAGGAGGTGGTGTTCACTACATCTAATTGATAAACGCTACAGAAGAAAGTTCAATTTATGGGAAAAATCATGCTGGAAATCGGCAAATTTCTGGAAATATATATATTTATACTTCTAACGAATTCTTAAAGGAAAATTTGTTGCCGGTAAAATCCACATATGAAAATAAAAACTAGCATAATATTTTAGCAGTGGAAATGTGCCTTTGGGAAAAAAAATTACTGCAAAAAATAGAAGAAAATTT
>NW_021569707.1:0-220 GCF_001605985.2 Dendrobium catenatum
CTTGACCTACATCCACTCCCCGGAGGCACCCTCCGAGAATTGCACTAATACCACTAGTGACTCTCCTTTTGCACCCATAGCAAGGCGGAGAGGCCTTTACAAAAAACCTTTTCACCACTACCCGGTGCAGTAGAGAACCGCCGTCATTTTTCACTTTTCCTAATATTGGCAGAGAACCGTCCATCCTTTCATACTCTTCCGGTGTAGGCAGAGAACCCTT
>NW_021569708.1:0-314 GCF_001605985.2 Dendrobium catenatum
CTCTTGTTTAGATATTTCAATTAATTATTTGAGAATTTTTTATCATATTTAATATAATTACTCATTGTAAAATAGTAATTTATAATATTTTAAAAAATTTAAATCCATTTATATAAATATGTAAATTTCAAGAAATTTTGAGGTGTTCTCTGAATGGATGTACACATCCCTAAAGTTGTATATAACTATTTGCATGGTAATTGTACTTTGCAAGGGAAAATTATTATTTGCCAAATTACTATTCTACCCATTAGTTGATCTACTATTATGGTATGTATCCCATGAGTGTGTCTCAATTTTCTGATAATATCCAA
>NW_021569709.1:0-321 GCF_001605985.2 Dendrobium catenatum
ACATCAATACAAGACTATTATTCTATAGAATCCAAATCAAATCAAGTTCTGATTATTTTCTATTCGATTAAAATCGCGTAGAATCAATTCTGACCGGTAAAATCGTCGCAGAATATAGACAATCGTGTACAACAATCATATCTATAACATACTAAAAGTTGTGCGGTGAAAGTTGTGTCAATAGCAAATCACGTCAAAAGTTCGACTACGAAAACACAAAACAGATCACAACTCGGTCAAAACACAATATCTTCGAAAACAGAAATAGGATTCGAAGTCCTTATCACGAGATCTTCACTTTTTCCAACAGCAGCGTCGGAC
>NW_021569710.1:0-243 GCF_001605985.2 Dendrobium catenatum
ATTCATTAAGAAATTAAGAATGTTAACGAATTGAGTTCAAATAAATTAATTTTATACTTAGGATTATTTTATTTGAATTAATTGAATTATGTCTTAATTTTAAATTATATTTAGATTAACTATATTTAAATTATAAGATAATATTCTACCTATTTCTAAATTAATTTGATGTAATGATTCACATTAGTTAAAATAATAATAAATAAAAAAATTTAAAGTTAACCCTATTTTATTTAAATTACT
>NW_021569711.1:0-929 GCF_001605985.2 Dendrobium catenatum
ACAATCAGTAATAATCCAGTACTAAGCAAATATACTATCTCCCTATAAGTAAGAGTAAAGGGTCCTTACAAGGGATTCGACATACACACTAAATGTCACATACGAGCAGAATGCCAAAAGACCACAACAAGTGTAAGCTCCTACGATCAATGCAGGAGATTAGTTAGTGCACTACGATCCACCTGCAGAAAGCAACAAGTAGTGCACGACAGTCTACCTGTACGAAGCAGCGAACAACTGTAGTCAAAAGCTGCTATGCCACGCCATCGGATCTGCAACATTCGTACAAGCAGACAGAAGGCGTCCATAACTACACAACGCCACCAGATCCGCAACTTTTATGCAAGCGGATAAAAGGCGTCTACGAATACTTTTAAAATACCCCTGCACGTGCAATGTAATTTTTATACACATAGGTACACTAAAAGGGGTAAATGCAATATAAACCTGCATGGGCCCCGACGAGCGTGTTATTGGTACACACGTGGCGTTTAGGAATGCTGCGCGGGTTGACAAGTGAATTCAGGTTCGAAACCGATCCTTCTATACGGGCCAAGAGAAGTCGACAGGGTTGAACCATTAAGCAAAATATAAAGTTGTGGCGACCGTTATATTTGTTTTAAAACATTCATATTAGGCCTTCAAGACCTACAATAATATGAATTCACTAATAAGGGCATAAAGCATACGAAACCCGATCATCTGTCAACAGACCGATAGAGTTGACAAGGTTCAATCCATAAAAAAAATGACCCCCAAACACCCCGATGATGGCCGTGTTGAATGCAGATCTCAACCGGAGGGGTTCCCCAAATATCCGAAGTTTTATTTCATATATTCCAAAACTCCACAAAAATCTTAAAAATCCCAAAAATATTTAAATTTGAATTCAACCATGAAACACTTAAAGCAAAACTCCATCCACCCTC
>NW_021569712.1:0-220 GCF_001605985.2 Dendrobium catenatum
AGCTCCATTGCCGCCGCCCCTTGGAGTCCACCCGCCGACCACCCTCACGGCTCCGGCTGGCCACTTTGCCGGCAACCTCCCCAACCGTCCACTCCTCCCTCCCGCATGCTCCAAATTTGAAATTTGAATTTCGAATTTCAAATTCTTTCCTAATTTGGAAATCCAATTTATGAAAGTTTTATGTGATAAATTCCAATTTCAAATTAAAGTAAATTGGAGT
>NW_021569713.1:0-2519 GCF_001605985.2 Dendrobium catenatum
GGCAATATCTTTTTGTTTTGAGCATATCATCCAGGCCGATACAACTATCATCCAGGATGATTGGCTAATGACGGCTGCCTTAATTCAGAACCCCTGATTAGAACTTCTGTTTTGAGCCCGATCGTCCAAGACGATGTAAATATCGTCCTGGCCGATTTGATTAAAAACCAAAATTCTAACTCTCTCAAGTGTGTGTGTGTGTGTAGGGTTACTTAGCATCAGTCTCTTTGAACATTAAAAATTGACTCAAGAAGAGAAAAAACAAAATACAGACTAACTCAACCCTAACCTACGCAATCTTGAATTTGCTTGATTTATCATCTGATTTCTTGGCCCTAAAATGTCAGTTATAAGAAAGGAAATCATAGTATTTGCTAATCATCAAAAGTGTAAATCATGAAATAACAGATTTGAAACAATCTCCCCCTTTTTGATGATGGCAAACATAAGTAGGAGAATCTCAGTAAAAATAGCAGTTCATTAAAAATTTCAAAGTTACAAGCATCAACTCTTCCTACCACATCCTACTCCCCCTTTTGTCATCACAAAAAGAGGGTCCTAGACACATATAAATAAAAAGAAAAAAAAACACAATAGAAACTAAGACAAACTACATAAAATAGAAAACAAAAACTAGAAAATGAGGGATCCTGATCATTAGATGGAGGTGGTGGAGGTGGCTGCTGAAAGTAGCCACCTAGCGTAGTAAACTGAGCATTGAACCAGGAAATGTCCTGGTCATGCTGATGCTGGTGGTGAGTAATGTAGCTGTCAAAATGGGCTAAGTTCTCTGTGCGGTGCTGCTCGTAGCAGGCAATGTCCTCAGAATATTGCTGCTCCTGTGCAGCAACGTAAGCATCGAAATGGGTCTCCCAATGATCAAATCTCTCCACTAACTGGTCAAACTGTGAGTGCTAGCGAAGAGGAGCAGGATCATGAACGGGAGCGGGAGCCTCCTCCTCCTCGGCCCCTTGAGGTTCCCCATCCCCTGGGTGGAGACGAGTACTGTGAAGGATATTGAAAGAGTTGTTTGAGTAGAAAGGAGGCTGAAGGTCATGACAAGCAGGATATTAAAGATTGTATTTGGTTTCAAGAATGTAGGCTATGAGATGTCCTAAAGCAAATTTGGGTTTTCTCCTATGGCCTAGATCACAAATAGTTATTAAATGATCAATGTATCGAAAGATTAGATTAGTAGCATTAAATTCTCTCTGGGCCATGATGAAAAAGGTTATCAAAGAAAGCAGAGGAGTGATGTGGATTCGGTCTACGGCTTTTGGAATGATAGAGGTGCGAATGACATGCTGAATTGTCCTAGCATCTTTGACTAAAGAGCTAGTCTCTCCAACATGAAAGGGTGTGTTGGTTTGGCGAAGAAAATGGTTTACCGTGGACCAGTCAAAATCAGGATCTGAAATGATTATATGCAGCTTATCCCCGGTGGTGGATAGCTGCAAAAGTTCAGCACAGTCCTGATATGTAATCTCGACGGGGCGTCGATTCACATAGGAGGTCAGGGCTGTGAAAGTAGAATTTATACGAAGATTTGCATAAAATTCTAACAAAAGTTCTGAGAAAAAAGGGACAGCGAGGGTAAGAATGAAACAGAGAGAAGTGTGAGCAAAGAGATCCATTACCGGATATGAAAGGTGGGCAGGATTGATTGTTCTGGAAAGGGTGATGCCATATTCTTTGTAGCGACGGTAAGCTGCTTGATCATCCACTTCCCTAAATCGAGGGTCTAGAGTGGCCCTCGAGGAACTTCCAGAAGCTTGTCAGATTCGCTTCCCACCAGCCATAGCAAGAAATCAGTTAAGAAAACACAAGAGAAGAAGAAGGTTGAGGTGAAAACAATGGCTGGAATGGCCTGAATTTAAAGAAATGGCCATATCGTCCAAGACGATCGCAAAATCGTCCAGGACGATTTGGTTCAATTATTGCGTACAGACCGATTGGTCAAAAAGGTGGTCCGATCGGCAGGGCCGATCAGATATCGGCCAGGATGATTAGACACAGACGATCATCCCGAGGAGTCAAGTCGGACGACCGTTGAAAAAGTAGATCGTCCGGGCCGATTAGGTGTATCATCCAGGAAGATGCACAATAATTGATCATACCGACCGAAGTTAAAATATTTTAAATATGTGCCACGTGTATCGTTCAGGACGAACAGTGGATCGGCCAGGACGATTATCCAATAATGGATCATCCGGGGCCGATTTTAAAGATTTAAACGTGCTGACACGTGGATTGTCTAAGACGATCTAGTGTATCGACCAGGACGATGACCATAAAATGCATCGGCCAGGACGAAATATGTTATCGGCTAAGACTATCAACATGATTGAAAAAGAGTTTGATCAGATCGTCCAGGACGATAAATTATCATCAAGGACGAAGAGTTACAGCAAGCACAGAAAAGTTCAGCAGATGGAAATTTGAAGAGTAATTATCCTATCGTCCTGGACGATAAAGTTATCGATCAGGACGATGTGACAAGAAATTTGAATCCAAGGAAA
>NW_021569714.1:0-205 GCF_001605985.2 Dendrobium catenatum
ATATGATTTGACATTTTGCCCCCCATATTTTTGTGAGAAAATTTTAGACTGCTGAACTCTTTGTATAAGTGATAAATTTATTAATCACTTGCGTTCTTGGAGTCTTTATAGAGAGAACATTGTTCACTCAAAATATTGTTCGATGATGTTGACCTTTGTAAAAGGGCTTGAGAGAATCCACTAAAGATGTGAGACCTATCCGAGG
>NW_021569715.1:0-261 GCF_001605985.2 Dendrobium catenatum
ATATAGAGGATGATTCAGATTTATCTACCTATGAAATACTTAAAAGATATGTGAAAACTTTAGCTCTAACCCCACTATCTCAAGATAGTATAGCCGGGTTGGCAGTTAAAGTTTCACCTGGTTTGAGCGATTATTGTAAAGCTGCTAAGTTTATTCCTTCTTCTAGCAAAAATGTTGAAACTGATGTACACATTGATGATCTTTTTATGAATGAAATAGTGGACCTCCCTTTTGATTGGTATCCTTATTGTGTTAAAAATT
>NW_021569716.1:0-262 GCF_001605985.2 Dendrobium catenatum
CATGTGGCATGCTTGGACACATCTCACACACTTGCACGATTCACCATTATACACATTGGGTGTGGAGACCTAAGGTGCATGATTCACAGCATACCACACATGCATTGCATTCTTCTCTTCATAAGAAGGAACCCAAACCTGCTTGGGTTCCTAAATCTAACATTTAAAAATTTTGCAGGAGGGCTCTCACAAAAGACCTCGTGAGAGTATGTGGTACCTAGACAATGGATGCTCTCGACATATGACTGGTGATGCTAGCCAG
>NW_021569717.1:0-326 GCF_001605985.2 Dendrobium catenatum
CCAAATGAAGATGGGGAGGAGGAAGATGGAACAAAACCAAAAGATAGAAGATAAAACGAAAGATGCAAAGAGAAAACCACGAACCCGGCCGTCTCCAAGGTTGGTGGGTGATACAATTTCCCTCTCCAAGGGAACTCAAATCACGAGCCCGGACCCATCCTGCGGCTGGTGAAAACTCCGATTCCTCTCATAGAAATCTCATTACGTTCTCTCCAAAGAACAAAAGTGTGGAACACAAAATTTTAATATCAATCAATCATCCATTACAATAGCTTAAGGCCCTTATTTATAGGCCCCAATATGAGAAAAATCAAAAATTACAAAAT
>NW_021569718.1:0-242 GCF_001605985.2 Dendrobium catenatum
GACTTTCACAAAGTCCTCCCATAAGATCTGGGAAGCTCTTCTACAACCAAACTTCTCCAATGATTGTCCTCTCCACCATCTCTCGGCCTCCCCATCCAGAGAAAAAGTGGCTAAGGTCACCCTCCGATCAACAGGACATTGCATACCCTCCAGTATCTTTTCAATCCTCAAAATCCAGTTTTCAGCATCTACTAGCTCTCCTACCCCCGTAAAGAGAGGTGGTCGCATGTCTTGGAAAATCT
>NW_021569719.1:0-493 GCF_001605985.2 Dendrobium catenatum
CACTAAGTTCTTTTGGGTAATCCTCCTAAGGTTTTTAATGTTAGAATGACAAAGTCTCCTATGCCATAGCCATGACTCATCAGATATAGTTTTCAAACAAAAAGCAGTAGGAGAATTAATACAATTTAAATCTAGCATGTTAACATTGTTTACCCTTTTACCATTCAAAACATCTTTATCATTTAGGCTTAATATGCAACTAGTGGGAAAGAATTTTATATAATAACCCTTATCACATAGTTGGCTTATAGTTAACAAATTATGCTTTAAGCCTTCTACAAATAACACATTGTCAATGAAAAAATTCTTAAAATTTACAATCATACCTGATCCAACCACCTTCCTTGTGGTGTTATCTCCAAGTGTAACCTTGCCTCCACTCCTTGCTTCCAGCATTATGAATTGAGGAGTATCTTCAGTCATATGCTTTGAACATCTGCTATTTGAAAGTTCGTTCGGGATGTTAAGACCTATGAACTTAGTCCCAAGCTAA
>NW_021569720.1:0-310 GCF_001605985.2 Dendrobium catenatum
TTAATAAATTTATAATTAATGATTCAAACTCATTAAAAATAATTAATAAAAAATAGATTTATTTTAAAGCTCTCATACCTTCGTGCTTGACTCCATCAAGGAGGGAAAAAGTGTATTAGACTACGAGCTTTAAGGACTAAAAAAATGGTTAGTTAAAACACACTAAATAACCAATTATTAATTTACTTTAATAAAACAAATCCAACCTAAAATGAACTTGAGAAATATTAAAGACACTAAAACTTAAATTTGAACATAAAAACCCTGTGATCTCTTAACAAACTAAATTCAATCCCTAGAAAATTTCAAC
>NW_021569721.1:0-320 GCF_001605985.2 Dendrobium catenatum
ATTGACTGTCAGGTGTATTTATAGTTGTATATTCATACTGATATTGATTGGATGATTACATGCATATTATTTCAATTGTCTTGCATTATTGCAATTATAAGTTCTTATAACCTACTAAGTTGTTAGTCCACTCTATAGTTTTTATATACTTTTAGGAAGGGGTCATTATCCAGTGGAGTGAGACAAATCAAGCTTTTCTAGTTCTTTGATTTTAGGTATTTTGGCCTATCTTTTTATAGTAAAGAATTGAGAAAGATAGGCTGATATATAGTGATTGACCTTTTAACTATGATATATAGAATTATGATAAATACACGAAA
>NW_021569722.1:0-237 GCF_001605985.2 Dendrobium catenatum
CTTTAGGGGCCCCTGGTGTGATTTGTGCGAATCCTTCACTTTAGGTCCTTGTAGTAACTTCAATTTTATTAGGATTACTTCTGTTTTATTTTAGATCCCTAAACCTCTTTTACATGTACGAAATGTCCTAAGGGTTAGTAATAACAAAGATTTTCTCCTATACAACACTAGTGACACTTAAGGACAATAATTAAGGACCAAGTCTTAGAAAACTTAGATTTAGGATGCATGTACACT
>NW_021569723.1:0-329 GCF_001605985.2 Dendrobium catenatum
ACTTCAGGATGATAAATATCGGCCAGCTTGAATTCAAGGCGATGCTCTGGACGATTTTCCTCTGATTTGAACTGATCGGCCGGGATGATTGTGAGATTGGCTTGGACGATCAAGCCAATTTTTAATCGTCCAGTTTTGCATTCAAGGCGATGCTCTGGCCGATCTTCTAAGTTTTGTACTAATCGGCCAGGCCGATGACCATATCGACCTGGACGATAATGTCGGCAACTTGCAATTAATGAACTCCTTTGAAGCTCTTCTATTTAAGAGATCTTGTCCAACGTTTTGAAAGACCTTTGGCAGCTGCCTTGACCTGAGAAGGCCTTGAG
>NW_021569724.1:0-437 GCF_001605985.2 Dendrobium catenatum
TGATATCCCACTTTCAAAAATCACTTTCACATTTATTAACTTTTCAAACATATTTACATTTACATTACATTTCACAGAAAGAAAATAAAAATCTAGACCACCTGCAGGGTTATCCTAAGTAGTTTATAATAAAAAAAAATCATCCCAAGCACTTATATGTTTACATTTAAATTAAATCAATTAGCCACACTTGGCCACACTCTTTTTTTTTTTGGGGCTAAGCAGCTGAAGCACCTGTAGCATTTATTTATTATTAATTAATTAGCCCCCTTTTCATCTGCCTGCATGAGTGTGGCCACCTGCAAAAAATCATGTTAACAATCCAAATCGCTCCTAGCCTATGGGTAATCTAATAGTCAATCAAATCACATCACATAGTACAGTAAAAGTAAGTAAACAAACACACCAACAATTTTACAACCAACATGTAGTGAAAA
>NW_021569725.1:0-2130 GCF_001605985.2 Dendrobium catenatum
AGTTATTCTCCAAGTCCAAATTTATCCTGAAATGGCTAAAGATGATTTACAATTGATTCACAAATTTTCGGGCAGGAGTATTACGGGTCTGGCTTCTTCTTCGGTGGATATAGAGAGGGTGGAAGTTGATTATAGAGGTTGGTTAAAAAAGATGAAACTTAACTCTAGAGTGGAATGCTTTTGGTGGAGACTTTTTAACAATGCATTACCCACTAATGCATTTTTGATGTACCGGAGGCTGTTGCGACATGATTCATGTCTTAGAGGATGAAATGGAGGGGAAAAATCAGAACATGTTATGGTTCTCTGTTCAAAGATTTAGCAAATTTCAAATGTTCTAATTGAATGGGGTTTCCCGGTTCCAAGGTTTACTTCAGCCAGAGATTGTAAAAACAAGTTGGAACAGCTATCAGTGGATAACAGGTTCATTATAAAACTTTACTGTTCTATGATTTACTGGTCCTAGAAAAGTAGAAATCTGATTAAGCATGGTGACCGTGAGCTAAGCTTGAATTTTCTTGCTGCTAATACTATTAGCTTTGCATCCAATACCAACACTAACCTATTCGTGGATCACTGGGGTGCTAACCAGCTGAATTAGATGTTTTGATTTTGGCACCCTCCTCCCCCAAGATGGATTAAGGTTAGAAATGATGCCTCTTTAACAAAGTCTTATGTTGGTGGAATTGGTGGAGTTTTTAGAGATTCAAAAGGAAGGTTCTTGCTTGTTTTTGGAGTCTCTTGCACCCATTGGGATAGCGTCACAATGGAGCTGATGGCTTTTTGGTCCTTGAATATGATCATCATGGAGTGGATTTTGGATTCTAAAGGAATCTTAATAGAAAGTGACAACATCAACGTTATTAAGAATCTACAAAAGGCGGTGGATCAAAAGAATTGGAGTGATCCAAGTGAGGGAATGGAAGATATTTCATTCTCGGATGGATTTGGTAAGCTTCTTTTTCATTTTGCAAATAGGAATTGCAATAAATTAGCTATTTTTTGTGCTAATCATGCTTTAGAAGGTGATTTTTGTTGGGAAGGTCTGGTTTACAATAATATACCTCCATGTTTTTTCAATTATTAAAGGAGGATTGTGATAATTTTTTTTTCACTTAGTAGGTTGTAATAATTTCCTTTTTTGGTTTTAATGCAATTTGGCATTTCCTTCAAAAAAAATGACCTAGTAACATTCTAGGGAGACTATAGGTCATTACCCACAAATGAAAGATATTGATGAGAGTAATAAGCCCAATCTTTTTGCAAAAATTATCTTTAGTTCTCTCTTAGAGTACAATCTAAAAGAGACTAGGGAAGTACTAGATACATTCTTTCTGGTGTTAGTTAGTATTTGTTTAAGTAACTTCATACATTAAGGAAGAAGAAGAGTAGAAGAGAGATATTGATCCATCCGAGTGATATTATTCTCTTGTATTTTTGTTCTTCTATGATTTCAATGAAAATGAATTTAGTTATTTTTTTGTTCGCATATGGATAATTCTTTAGTCTTGGATTAATGATTTAGAAAACATATTATGTGCTAATGAATATTCTTGTTCTTTAAAGTTAAATGATGTTTACAATATTATCCCACTCTTTTCTTAATGTGCATGTGGCCATATGTAGTTAAAATTTAGTGTGATGTATAGCCACAATGGAGGAATGCAAGAGCAGCTAGGAATATAGAAATAATATGTTTACAAATGTAGGCATATGATATAAGATATGTTAGGCTCTTAAGGAGATGATATAACAGTAGGAGGTCAACAGATATCCTTTCACCCCTATAAGTTTGATAGAGATATAGGGATGCATATGCTCTTAATCACATTAAAAATAAAAATTTAATTAGGAGAAATATATAATTTAAAATCATCAATAAAAAATAATTTATTTATTTATAGTATCCAATATTTTACCATTATTCTATAATTGAATCTCCACAACCAACAATTTTATTTTAGTAGGATAATTTTTGTAATTAGAGTAAACAAAAGTAGTTGATTGCTAAAATACCTACTTTCTTTTGGGGTTGACACTCTACTAAAAAACTTTATTGCTTTATTCGGCATGTAAAATTGCATATATTAAGTGGGGTCTGTTATTTCTATATATCAAAGAAAACCTAAG
>NW_021569726.1:0-255 GCF_001605985.2 Dendrobium catenatum
TGAATGGATCTCTCCAATCATTTTCATCAAATATAGTGAGGCTCTCTTGCACTTTCTCTCCTTTATCATCTTGTATGATAGCAGGAGTTAATGCATATTTGTTTTGAATAGTTATGAGAATTGGATCCTCTTGCGGATTTGCTAGTTCTTTGGCTAGCTTTGTCATCATATTAGCTTTATCATTTTCACTACGTGTCATTCTAGTGAGAGTTACCTCAGGAATTTGTTGTAGGAGTTTTAGAGCATACTCATGAT
>NW_021569727.1:0-202 GCF_001605985.2 Dendrobium catenatum
GCCACTCCAGAAAAACTATAAATAGAGCCCTCATTCTGCACCAAGGGGACTCAAGTGAAGAGAGAGAAGAAGAAGAGGAGAAAGGGGAAAAGGAGATTCCTCACCTCCTCGACCACCGCCGGAGCTCTTCCTGCCGCCTGAAGACGCCGGAACTTTGCCGGATTATCAGGAAACGCAGAAATTCTACACAACTTCCACGTGA
>NW_021569728.1:0-871 GCF_001605985.2 Dendrobium catenatum
TTGGGCCTAACTCAAATGTTCATAAAACATTTTATTTAGGACAATTTTTTTATTATTTTTTTAATTAGCTTTTTAATACAACAAATTTTTTACTAAAAAACTGCATTATAAAGCATTAAGAAAGCCGTCCCACATGAAGCATAATTGTCCATTTGGAACGGCTGCAGTTTTTTATAAAGATTGTTGTAAAGAAAGTAGTTTTTTTTAAAAGATGCTGCATAAAGCAGTTTCTAAGCACAAAAAATTATTGAAATTAGTGAAAAAATAGTGGGCAAACAAAAATTTTGATTACGACCTAAAAAAGTAAAGCAATAAAAACATTACTCCAAACAAAACTTAAACCTTTTAGAACCGATAGCATTTTCAAATATCTCATTTTTTTTAATATCATTCTCTTGTAAAGGAAAAATTATTCTGTGCGGGTCCCGGATGTCTTCCGAAGACCAACCAAAATGCGCCATGTCACCCGGTACTGCTCAGTGTCGGCACAAAATAATTTCAACTAATGTTATGTAATATTGTTTGCTTTCATTGATTTCTCTTATTTTGTTTTTTGTTTTTAGAAAAGAATGAGAAGTACAATTGTTTTAAGCATTTCTTTTTCTTATGAGTTTTATAATTGAGGTCCGTTTGTGACAGCTGTCTTGTTGCTTTTTAAAATAAATTTTTAGTAAAAAAAATTTTAATCATTAAAATTTTTTTACTAAAAAATTATTTTTGAAAGCAGCAAAAAAATTATCTCAAAAATCTCTAGACTACTTCAATTTACATTCTCGTGCTTGTTATGATCATACTCCATCTTATTATACAATGATTCTATTCAATGGTCGACTTTTCAAACATCTTAATTCAAATACTCTTCATTTAATTC
>NW_021569729.1:0-854 GCF_001605985.2 Dendrobium catenatum
TAACTCCATGAACGGGAGACCTAAAACATGTGTGAGAATGGATATAGAGAGATTTGCTTGAGAAAATTTATAGTAAAAGTACTAAAAAATTCAATCAATCTAAAATCAACCAATAGGACAATAAAATATGTAAAACACTTATCTTTATTTTTTTATTTATGAGGTTTTGAGGATTACAAGGAAGTTTACGCCCATAAAAAAGTAAAAAAGTACAATGTCACATAAATTTTCATGGACACGTGTCGCCTCCTGCTTGGCTAAGGGGGAGTGGGAGCTATAAAGGTCTGATGATCTTTCTCTAGGCGAGCTCAGTAATGTCAAGGATGTATTTGGTAAGTTTAGTATCATGGTGTATGTAATAACAAGATTAATATTATTTATGAGCTAGTACCAAGCAAAGGTCACTTTATGGCTGAGCATTGTTGAGGACCTTTTGGAGACCTATTTTAAGCCATGGACCACCTAGTAGAGATGAGTGAATTGAGGATGCAAAGAATATGAACAAAATAGTCAATTGGGTATGGCAGATCATGCTGCGAGTTCTGTGGGTAGGCATTTTCTTGTAATTGGACTTGAATGTGCGAGGGTTGAAGGCAGTTGCCCTAGGCAATGCAAGGGTGAGTCGTTGTGATGTCTAATTAGATACCTAGGTTATAACACCCTTCCACGAAGTACATAGTTGATGGGAATCTCCATTGCCCCCAATTGGGGTAACTTTCCTTCGTAAGCTTGGGTAAGTGGAGCATGATGTTCCGTAGATAAGTTCCTCTATGAAGCTCATTGGATGCAAGCACTCCCATCTTAACTGGTCATCTATCTATTAAATACCTATGACTTCATATGAAAGTATACAG
>NW_021569730.1:0-316 GCF_001605985.2 Dendrobium catenatum
GTCCTCGATCATTTTAGGAAGGGGAATTGGTCCTGGTACTGAGAAGACTAATCATTCCACATCAAAAAATTGGTGTCAAATTCGTATCCAATTGGGAAGGCCCCTTCGTCATCGAGAAAGTGTACCAAGGAGGGGCATATCAGTTGATCGATCTGAACGGTCAGAGACCCATGCCGCCTATCAACGGTCGACATTTAAAGAAGTATAGTATCATGCATGAAAATTTCATGACTAATGTACTTTGCAATTATCAAAGTTTTATGTGCATAGTTATCAGTACATGTTTACATTTACATTTTGAAATTCTCTTGTGTAA
>NW_021569731.1:0-229 GCF_001605985.2 Dendrobium catenatum
TCCAAATAAGTCCATGTGTAGAATTTCTAGTGGCCTAAAGGTGATCACGTCTCTAATTGAGTAAAAGGATGATTTGACTTGTTTTCCTTGTTGGCAAGCATCACATAAGTGATCCTTGGTGAATTCTAACTTAGGTACACCTCTAACTAGGTTTTTCTGAGTGATGTTTTTAAGAGTTTTCATGCTAGCATGTCATAGTCTCCTATGCCATAGCCACGAGTCATCAACT
>NW_021569732.1:0-280 GCF_001605985.2 Dendrobium catenatum
TACATACTCTTCTAAATTCAAAACCTTGCTTCAATATTCGTGGCAAATTGGAGAACTGTCCTAAGCACGCCTTTATTGGCCGAGGTAGGATGGAACCCCGGTGCGGCACGTGTGGCGAAGCGGGGTCACTTATAAGTACCCCCGGGCGGGGGGAAATCAAAATTATCTCTTTTCAAAAAAATACCTTTTTAAAACCCCATGCACGCCTTTATTGCGCGTGGTGGGAGTAAAAACAAAAATTATCGCCGCGGTGTCTCACCAACACCAACCGTGCACGTCT
>NW_021569733.1:0-242 GCF_001605985.2 Dendrobium catenatum
AAGGCCTTCTCCTAAGAAAGGGCCTCATTTGTAATCGACTGCAAATGTTAGTGGATTCATTCAAACTGGGTCTGATCCCGTGATTTTTCCCCTTTTCAAGGGTTTCCACGTAAAAAATTTGGTGTCTCTTATAAACGCCACACCCTCTCTCTTATCTGCTTGTGTACTGAATCTTCGTACAATGCTAAGATATTAAAATATATATATTTCTCTACCGCCGCGAATATTCTAGGATGCAATAA
>NW_021569734.1:0-293 GCF_001605985.2 Dendrobium catenatum
GTCAAAATTGTAGAGAAATTCTCCTCTTCCTACAACTTAAAGGTTGTATGAAAATCTCATCCATTCAACTCATGTTGAGTGAATTAGACACATGAAAGTCACCTATTTGTTAAATCAAAATTAACAAATAATTCAATCTAAAATCATTTGTTTGTTGAATCAAATTCAACAAATAATTCCATATTGAGCAAAGGAGAAACTCCTAGCTTTCTTCTATTCTCCTAACCCAAATTAGGTGAATGAATTCCTCTTTTTTGACATTCAAGAATCCAAAGAATCCTTGATGTGTAGGC
>NW_021569735.1:0-213 GCF_001605985.2 Dendrobium catenatum
TCTCTCTCACTCTATCCCACACTTTTTTGCTTTTAATCTCTCTCTCTCCCCCCACTCTCCCTTCCCTCTCTCTTTTTCACAGTCTCTCTCTCTCCCTTTCCCTCTCTCACTCACTCTCTATCTCCTTCTCTCTCTCTCCCCATCTCTCTCACTCTCTTTTTATCTCTCCCCACTCTCCTTCTTCTTCTCTCTCTCTTTCTCTCTATCTCTCTC
>NW_021569736.1:0-339 GCF_001605985.2 Dendrobium catenatum
CTAGCTACCACATGAGGTTTTGACTGGTCAAATCAATCAACAAGTTATTTAAACCCCTCCTTTGAGGTGGCCAAACCCTCTCTTTGATCCTAAACACCTTGGTTTAGGTTCAGGGTTCACCCAACCTACTGCTCTCATCCCTCATTTCCACCTCAGCCTCCCCTTGACCCATTGACTGGTCAATATAGTCAACCCAAGGGCTCAAACCCTTCTAAAAGGTCATAATCAGTCCCTAAGCCACTTTCCCTTGATTTAGGCTACTTTAGGTCAACCTTCTTATATCCTAAAGCTCACTTAGAGCTCTCCCAACCAGGCTCAGGGCCTGGTTTAGCGTTAAAT
>NW_021569737.1:0-473 GCF_001605985.2 Dendrobium catenatum
ACGGATATTTAGCACACGAACAGAGGAAAAACAACAACACTAGAATTTTACGTGGAAAATCGTGAAAGGGGAAAAACCACGGGGCCACGCTTAGTTGATAGAGTTCCACTAGTGTTTGCTTGAAATAAAAGAGGCTGACTCGTCCTTAAAATTTAGGATGATCAGATTATAATGAATCTCTAAAGGATTGAAAATCAGTTACAACGTCGAGCAGAGTTTCGGCGTCACTTGGAGATCAGGCAAAATTTTGGCATCCTTCCGAGGTCAGGCAAAATTCCGGCATCGTTAGGAAGTTGGGCAGAATTCTGGTGTCGGGCAGAACTCTAGCGTCACTTGAACGTCGGACAGAACTCCATCGTCATTTGGAAGTCAGGTAGAATTCCGACGTTGGAAGGAACTCTGGCGTCGTTCAAAAGTTCGGTGGAATTCTAGCGTTGGGCAGAACTCTGCCGGTGGTCGAGGAGGAGTTCTTC
>NW_021569738.1:0-217 GCF_001605985.2 Dendrobium catenatum
CAAGTATTATACAGACTATATACAAGTTGATACAAGCATTAAACACGCTACGTACAAGTTTATACATTCTATATACAAGTATTATACACACTATTTCAAAGTATTATACACACTATATACAAGTTTATTCAAACATTATACACACGCTATGTACAAGCATTATACAGATTATGTATAAGTTTATACGTGCTATGTATAAGGATTATACAAATTATGA
>NW_021569739.1:0-314 GCF_001605985.2 Dendrobium catenatum
TGTTTTGTCATTTCCCACCCGATATCTGGGCCAGCGAACCAGCCACATTGCAGATGCCTTGGGGCACTCGTCCGCACGGCTCCCAGTTGTATATTTCTTTTTCCTATAGATAAAATAAATTTCTCTTGTGTTTTTTGACATCAAGAGTCTTGGGAATATATTAAAATATTTAATGCATTTGTTTTGGGGAACTGTTCTACTTTAGCTGCAGTTTTTTTTTAAAACAAAAACTGGATACAACCATCTATTTTTAAAATTTAAATGTAATAAAAAATAATAATTACTTAATTTAAAAATTATTCGAGCTGGCTCCC
>NW_021569740.1:0-844 GCF_001605985.2 Dendrobium catenatum
GAAAAAGAAGATTGGTTGGTTCTATGTTCCAACACAATGATTGATAGTTTAGAGTTTGGTTCCAAACTACAAAGATTCATGTGTAGGAGCACTTAGAGCCTTGGATAGTCTCTAAATACAACACATGAGTGAATTGTTTGTTGATTATGTGCTTCAACAAACTAAGTGGGAGAACTTGAAAGTTGGTTCCAAGTTAGAAAGAATTTGTGCAATGACATATTTTAAGTTTGAGGTGCTCCAAATATTATTGCATAAGAGATGTAATTTGTAGTTTTTGAACTACAAATTAAGAGGGTCATCTACCCATATAGGTTAGGCAAATGAGATAGGCTAGATTTATAATCCTAAGCCTGAGAAGTGAATTCTTTCATTGATCTTAGTCTCAAAATGAAAGAAAGGGAGAGCTTAGATTTAGGCTCTAAGCTACAAGATTTTCATATAATGATAGGTTAGAATTTTAGAGAATTCCAAATCATTATGTATGAAGGGAAACATTTATTCGCTAACTTTGTGTTATTAGCAAATGAAATGGAGGAACTAGGGTTTGATCCCAAAGTCCACTAGCGCTCTTTAATTTCTTTAGAGGTGATTTAGAGAGCATCAAGCAAGAGAACCATTTGTTCGTTTTCTTGTTTCAACCAATGGAAGGACGAGGACCTAGAATTTGATTTTCTAAGTTGGAAGATTCATGTGATGGTACACTAGAAGGTTTGAGGGACTTCAATTCACCCCACATGAGAGGATGCTTGTTGGTTTTGGGGTTCCAACAAGAGATGTAAGAAAACTTGGATTTTGGCTCCAAGTTTTTAAAGCTTGTAACATGATGCATTAAGGATTTTTAGGG
>NW_021569741.1:0-370 GCF_001605985.2 Dendrobium catenatum
ATAACAACAGTGTGTATGTCGTATGTACAACGAACCATTGTGAACACAAGTACATCTCCTACGACGATCCCTACAAGGTCAAATGAACTATATTGGAAAACAACAGTAGTAAGTTGCAAAGTTCACATATGACTGTCGTATGTGCTAATATGATCTCATACAATAATTGCCTGTTGATTGAGATGGCAATATTGGAGACCAGCAATCAAAGATCCACCCCTGCAAGCAAGTGCAATCGTCAACCACCCGAGATTGGTGAAAGGGTGAATATGATGCAGAAAGAATGAATCTCCTGCAAACATTTTCTAGAAGCTCGTAGTGGATACAACCAGTCCCCTACAAATGACTACAAACCACTTGTGGATAACAA
>NW_021569742.1:0-200 GCF_001605985.2 Dendrobium catenatum
CGCATCCTTGAGAGATTGGACCGTTGTTTGTTGAATTATACTGCTTTAGATACTATCTAAATTCCGGTGGTTCGTCACCTTGCTAGAATTTCTTCAGACCATAGTCCGATAGTAATTAGTATTTCTTCCAATCAGGTGAAAAAAAATAAATTTATGAAGTTTAAAGATACATGGATTTCGTTCCCTGCAGCTTACAGGAT
>NW_021569743.1:0-278 GCF_001605985.2 Dendrobium catenatum
CAATTACAAATATGTCCAGAAATGGCTTAAAAACTCTATTCATCAAATTCATAAATATAGCTGGTGCATTTGTCACCCCAAACGACATTACCACAAATTCATAATGGCCATATATGGTTCTGAAGGCTGTCTTTGCTATGTCTTCCTCCTTAATCCGTAACTGATGATATCCAGATCTCAAATCAATTTTAGAGAAAACTGTAGCCCATTCCAGTCGGTCAAAAAGATCATCAATTCTGGACAATGGATATTTATTCTTAATAGTAAGCTTATTCAGT
>NW_021569744.1:0-362 GCF_001605985.2 Dendrobium catenatum
TGCTTTAATTTTTCGTTTGGTTTTATTTTATTTACTTTATTAAACAGTTTTAAAAATGTTTTTCAGTTTTTGTTTTAGTGTGTGCTTGGCCCGTGAAAGACAAAAAGGTCTTCATTGCTCTCTGTTGTTTCGTTGTGTGTGTGAGGAGTTATCCTGTGAAAGTCGAAAGTTTTGTTTTGCTCTCTGTTCTGTTTTTTGTTCCCGTGAAAGTCTAGTGAAGAAAATTTTGTTTTGAATTTTTCTTCTTCTCCAATTTTTCTTTGTTCTGTTTGTTGTTTGGTTCTATCATTGGTATCAGAGCACGGTTGGAGATGGCAGCGAGTTCAAGCAGCAATAATTTGCAACCTCAGTTGCCCAAGTTC
>NW_021569745.1:0-239 GCF_001605985.2 Dendrobium catenatum
ATATGGACATCGGCCTAGCCGATCAGTACAAAACTCATAAAATCGGTCAGAGTATCGCCCTAGATGCAAATCTGGATGATTGAAAATTAGCTTGATCGTCCTGACCGATCAGTTCAAATCATGGGAAAATCGTCCAAAAAATAGCCCTGGATACGAGCTGGCCGATATTTATCATCCTGAAGTAACTTAAGGTTTCAGACTGGATTGTCCTGGCCGATCCTGCGATCGTCCAAGATGAT
>NW_021569746.1:0-297 GCF_001605985.2 Dendrobium catenatum
TTTCGGACCCCTGTTTCCTGCCAACTATGGTCTTTTCGATCTTCGATGCCTACTACGGTCCTTCCGACCTCCATCGCCAGACAACTGTCTTTTTTACCCCGGTCTTCTGCCAACTACGGTCTTTCGGACCCCTATCTCCTGCCGACTATGGTCTTTTCGACCTATGTCGCCTACTATGGTCTTTCCGACTTCGATTGTAAGACAACGGTCTTTTTGACCCCGGTCTCTTGCCAACTACGGTCTTTCGGACTCTTGTCTCATGCCGACTATATCCCTTCCAACCAAACAAACATGTCT
>NW_021569747.1:0-235 GCF_001605985.2 Dendrobium catenatum
TTTGAACTGTTCGTACATCTTCGTACCAGGACGACGTATGTTTATGAAGATCGTACTGTACGATGTTGAATCGTTCTGTACGAACAATAACGACTACTTTTGAATTCAGAGGTTTTTGGAGCCTTTTTTAGATATCAATCAAGTCCTTTTTCAGTAAGATTTATAGAGGGGGTGAATGTGGTTAGAGAGGGATTCCAACGGAGAGAGCTCTAGAGAAATTCTTGAGGGTTGAGAG
>NW_021569748.1:0-498 GCF_001605985.2 Dendrobium catenatum
AGATCTATTTAGGAATTACTTATTTTTGGACATCGTCAAGATGGATCATCCAGGACTATAAAATATCATCCAGGATGATCCCGGACAATTTTTTGAAAATTTCTCCGGAATTTAAGCAAAGCAATTATGACTTGATTGCATGATCAAATCGTCCTGGACAATTGCAAAATCGTCCCGGCCGATACGCTGGACGATTGGACATCAGACAACTATTTTTCAGGGCGATGTTCAGAACTATATTATCATCCTGGACGATAAGAACAAATTTCTTCTGATCGTCTCAAATCATCCCAGCTGATTGGGCTTAAATTGCATTGATCGTACAGGATGATATTAATATCAGTATCATCCTGGATGATAATGTCGGCAACTTGCATTAATTTGCTTATTTTGAGATATTATATTTAAGCTATGACATAACACTTTGTAAGTGTCTTTGGTAGCCATTGTATCTTCATTTTTTTTTTTTGGGGGGAAACTTGAAGAGAGAGCTTGAAA
>NW_021569749.1:0-390 GCF_001605985.2 Dendrobium catenatum
GGAAACCCAGCCAACAAGCCACGGGAAAGCAGCCAGAGAGGGACCCGAGGAGCCAACACAGGAAACAAGACAGAGAATTCACGAGAAACAGCCAGGGAGAAATCCCAAGAGCCAGTCAGCTTTTATTCTCAAAGAAGAAACCAAAGAGACACAAGAGACAAGATCCACTCCACATACCTTTTTGATTTTATGAGCTAGTAAGTGCATTTACTCCTCCAATTAATGAGCTAAACTTCAGCTCAAGCATTAATGAGCTAACACCAAGTAGAACCCAATTTTTAAGCTCAATACAAAGCAGCCAAGGCCCAACCCGAGAGCAGCAAACAACCCCAATCCGAGAATAGCAAGCAGCTCAAGAACAAGAAGGAACCAAATGCAAGCAAACCCAAG
>NW_021569750.1:0-269 GCF_001605985.2 Dendrobium catenatum
TGGGAATTTGGGAACTTTTGGCTGTTATGTTTCCCCTCTATGGCCTATATATATGAGATATTTTGAGAAGAAATGGTTGGTGAATATTTGAGAGCAAGGTGCTATAACCTGCGGGTTCTTCTTGGAAAAGCTTGAGAGCTTTGTCCACCTTCTTCCCCCCCTCTGGAAAGCTTGCGAGCTTCTCCTCTTTCGTCTCGGCTTCTAACCTTTTTCTTCTCTACGCAAGTTCCAGTCCACCTGTATCTTTCTTCTAGTTTCGTTGGTGAAGT
>NW_021569751.1:0-257 GCF_001605985.2 Dendrobium catenatum
CCAACTGCCAAAAACTACTTTTATTGCCTTCCTTCGGGCATCCCAAGCCTTCATGTATGACACTTTAATATTGAACTTCGATTCCATACGACCGATTATCTCCCTTGGCTTCAAGTCCATCTGCTTCCTAATTGTGGGTAGAATATAGAAACTTATAAACTGTGAGTTGCATTGACGGTGGCCACTATCAAGAGTTGGAGACACACATCTATGCTGGTTATTTATGGATGAGATTTTCCATATACCACCTAAGCGTT
>NW_021569752.1:0-1240 GCF_001605985.2 Dendrobium catenatum
AACATGCCAACTCCTCATCTTGAGCAATATTGAATAGAGAGAGAGAGAGAGAGAGAGAGAGAGAGAGAGAGAGAGATTGTCAACTTTGGCAAGATAGTAAAGCAACTGCCTGCTATTTTCTTTATTCCTTTCTTCACTTCTCTTTCTAGCTGAGAGATAAAGATGACATCCATCCTTCAACAGAAAAAAGAAACACACAGAATAAATTTAACTAAAGCGGCATATGGAGGTGACAGCCTAAGTTGTTGTCCCTTCACATCATTAGGGTTTCTTTATAAATACCATGAATTTCTCCTTAAAAAATCTCAAATGGAATAACCTAATCATAATGTCTCCTTCACCTCCTCTTTCACTGTCACATTATATGATTATCATCACTCCTACTCTATAGCTATAGCCCTATTCATATTCTTTTCAACCTCTTAGTAGACAAGATTATACACACTTGTCAAAGCAAACTACTTAGTAAAATAATTTGAATTTAGGGAACCCTCTTGGGCTAATATTATAGGAAATTCATTGGATACCGGCAGTTTTTTTGGCAGTCATTTGACCGTTGGAATTATCAACGGTTAAACCAACGGTCTGACAGTAGGTATAAAGCAAAAAAAAATTTATCGGGATAATTTTCCTGTAGTATAGAGTTGAGGCCAACTCAAAAGAACATTGATGCTTTTCTTGGCCATTAAAAAAATTTTATACCTTTCTTTGTACTAAATTAAAAGATGCCTCTCATATATTGCTTATGTAATTTTTACCCAACAAAACCTAAAAATGGATGCAATAGCTATTAATTTCAAGGTTTTCCATTTTTATAAAAAAAATCGCAGCAATTTTTAATGCATAAGGCTCTTGCTATATATATTATATATGAGATCTAGAAAGGATTTATTACATACAATTTTGTCTTTTATTATTGATAAATTATTTTCAAATCACAATTAATAATAAATCTGATCATTGATGCTTGTAATATCACAAAAAACAACATTAATTTATGTGGCCTATTTCTTTCTAGTAGGTGAGTAAAGATTATTAGTGACTAATATATATGAGATCGGCCCTGGAGACTATTTAAGGTGGGACACTCAAGGCAAATTATTGATTGACAACTTAGTTACTTGACTACTTAGCAGATGACTATATCATATCTGACATTCTAATCATACTCAATAATTATTATATTTTTTCTTATTTTCTATATTGTTATATATTAATCAATTATATATCATAATCTATA
>NW_021569753.1:0-1001 GCF_001605985.2 Dendrobium catenatum
GGGAGTGATTGTAATTGAGTGAATATTCACAACATAAATATATGGGGGAATAATTTTTGTGAACTGATCGTACGGGACGAACATAGTTCGTACGGGATGATCATGTCATTTAACCCCTCGAAAGAGCAATGAATCGAACAGGCAGGGAGAAAATTTTTCTATGTCCTATTTGTCCGGATGAATTTAATATTCGTCCCGAAACGAACGCCTCTGGATTCTCACTTTGTACTATTCGTCCAGACAAAATGCATGGTTCATCTCTAGATGAGATTCTCTATTTAAAATCATCCACGAAGAAACTTGTTCATCCTAGGATGAACCGAACCGACTTACCTCAGTTGGTTACGTCCTGTAGGGATTTGGAAACTGACCTATCGAATAACTGTTTCGTACCGGACGAACTTAGTTCGTACGGGATGATGATCGTATAGTTTGTACTAATATACAGTAGGATCATTTCCAACACTTTAAGTAAAATCGTCCGGGACGATCCACGATCGTACGGGACGATCCACGATCGTACGGGACGATCCACTGCGTACAGAATTGAAAATTTACAGTTTTTGGGCAGTTTTTCTGGTCTTTCTTATATATAGTCCAAATTAGACTACCACCAAATCTTTTTGGTCATTGATCTTAGTGACTATTGAAAGAAGACTCAAGGAGAGAGTGAGAGAGAGCATACAAAGAAGGATTTCTTCCACTGGAGCGTGAAGGCTTTACTTGGTGTTCAAAAGTTAGATTTCCTACTTCTGATTTGAGATTACCTAACTCTTTTCTTTCTTCTTTCTAGATTTCTTGTGAGGAGATCTGTCAAGGAGATCGAGTTCCCTGCCCACACTTGGAGAGTGTGAAAGGACTAAGGGTTCTCTGCCCATACTAGGAGAGTGTGAAAGGATGAAGGGTTCTCTGTTCACACTAGGAGAGTGTGAAAGGATGAAGGGTTCTCTGCCCACACTAGGCGAGTGTGAAAGGATGAAGGGTTCTCTGCCCACACTAGG
>NW_021569754.1:0-1243 GCF_001605985.2 Dendrobium catenatum
GAAAGGTAATTCCATTTAGTTTTTATTAAAATTAAAATAAAGTTGATTTGGTCTCTAAACTATGAGATATTAGTATTTGTTTGAAATATGTTTTTTGCAAATTTCTCACAATCCACTGATCAACTTGAGCCCAAATTTTGGTGAAATATTATTGGGTATCTTAGGCATGTTAACTGATTTTTCTAGGGTCAGATACCCAATGGTTTTCTGTGATGTGAATTTTCAAGATAAAGGGTCTATTTTGGACTTTGAATTTTGAAAATTCATAACTCCTTAAATTATCAATGTTTTGTTGTGGAATTTCTGTGGTGTGGATGCATGAATGCCAGGGTTAGACACACCAAATTTCAAGCCAATTTGAACAGTAGAGACACCTAGGGAAAATAATTAAGGACAAGATCTAGAAAACTTATAAAAATCCTACGAAATTCTACACACATCCAATAGGGATGAATCTTGAGAACTATAAACATAGTGACATTATACAACTTAGGTTCACATTTCATCCAATTTGGAGTTCATCAGGTCAGATAATTAGACAAGTCAAAGTTAACCTTTTAATTGAGCTTTAAAATTTCTAGAAATTCCAATAAATCAAATTTAAATCCAAAAAATTCAAACAAGACCTCTAACTGACAGGCATCATGTCCTTAATCAAAGAAAATTAAAACCCCGTTGATCAGACATCAAATCCAGTCTTAATTGAATTTAAATTGAAAACCTATATTTAATTAAAATAAATAATTAATAATAATTAAAAATTCCCAAACACTTCATAATATCTTCTTAGGTCATTCCTAATCTTTGGAGTTGATTTCAATGAGTTTGAAATTCATTTGGAGCAAAATCAAGAAAACCCTTCTTATTAAACAATTTTAAAAATTCAATAAATACATCAAACTTTGAAAAATCATAATTAACTCTAGAAAACTCCAAATTGACCAAACTCACTTGCATTCAACTTAAAATCAAATCTAGTATTTATCAAAAATTTCAAACCTTCCAAAATCAGTCAAAGTCAAAAAGTCAACAAATTGGTCAAACCTAGGTCAAATTAGGTCAAATCTTCGAACCTTCGTAACTAATTGTAGAAAAATCTGATTTCAGCATACTTACCTTCTAATTGATTGTATTAAGATATAGTATTTTAATAAAATATTAACTTTCTAGAAAACGCTCATAATTAAAAAATCAAATTTTGACCCCATGATTAAATGATTAGAATAATCCAGAAGATTCCTAA
>NW_021569755.1:0-275 GCF_001605985.2 Dendrobium catenatum
TTATCTGGTCGGACTCCTGCAAGCTCTAGTGGTTCTAAAATCACTTCTAAATCCTCCGTCATAGTGGCTGGTAGTTCTGCACTCACTGTATGCTCCCCAATGGCTCTCCTCAGCTGAGACACATGGAAAACTGGATGTATAGTGGCTGAGGGGGGTAACTTTAATCTGTATGCCACTGCTCCAATCCTATCCAACACTTCATAAGGGCCAAAGTACCTCGGTGCTAATTTCTCGTTCTGCCTTCTAGCCACTGTCCTCTGCCTGTAGGGTCGTAG
>NW_021569756.1:0-322 GCF_001605985.2 Dendrobium catenatum
CTTTGCGTTGTTGCTTGTGAGAGAACCATAAGTCTTTCAATGATCCTTATTTGAACAATGATGATTGTCATTTGGCATGGTTCGAATGCCAATATTCAAGGAGAAATTCCAAGTCAAAGCTCAAAATTTATTCATGTAAGAGTCTTAGTTCATTCTTGAATCATCACTTGCAATTGTTCATTTACATTCATTTGAGTTCTTTTGTGTCAACATTCAAATCAAGCTCTTAGTCCAAGCTTGAGTCCAAACTCATTCATAGTTCTCTATTGTTCAAAAGTCCACAAGTTTATACATTTCCATTTGCATTTTAATTGAAATGATA
>NW_021569757.1:0-621 GCF_001605985.2 Dendrobium catenatum
CTTCCCGACCCCAGCAAGCTCTCAGCGCACAAACTTCTTTTACCAACTCCGCCGACTGGATTCTTGATACGGGCGCCTCCGCTCATCTTACGCCTGACATTCATAATGTTCAATATCCAAATTCCTACTCCGGTCATGACAGCGTCTCAATTGCCAATGGATCAACGGTACCAATACACAATTCCGGCCAAGGTCTCCTCCCGCTACCGGATACACCCCGTAAGCTCCAATTACGTAATATCCTTCACGTTCCCTCTCTCGCTCATAATTTACTTTCCGTTTCGAAATTAACTGCCGACAACCCCATTTCTATTCGATTTGATGCAACTGGCTTTGTTATAAAGGACAAGCAGGCTCGTCGTCCGCTACTCCGTGGACAACTTCGTGATGGGCTCTACAGAATTCAACATCAACAAGCACCGTCTCCGGCTGCCCTTCACGCCAATGTTCAAAATGCTCAGCTATGGCACTGCAGGCTCGGTCACCCTCACCGGCAGATTCTCTCTACTCTCTCTCACACTATACCGGACATCAAGAATGTCTCTCCTAATTTTTCTTGCATATCTTGTAGTGTGGCCAAGAGCCACAAACTTCATTTTAATAGAACTACTTCTTTTACTA
>NW_021569758.1:0-238 GCF_001605985.2 Dendrobium catenatum
CCTCAGGATCCATCTTGCTATACACAGGCGTCCAAACAATTGATTTGGCGCCAAGCCATGTCCAATGAATTTGATGCTTTACAAGCACAAGGTACATGGATTCTTGTACCACCTTCTCCTACTCAAAATGTGCTCGGCTCGAAGTGGATTTATAAAACAAAATATAATGCTGATGGCTCTATTGATAGGCATAAAGCTCGCTTAGTAGCTCAAGGTTTTAAACAAGAATATGGGTTGG
>NW_021569759.1:0-313 GCF_001605985.2 Dendrobium catenatum
AATAAGAGAAATATCATCCTTAATATTTCTTAATATAGATTATTAATAAATATAATATAATTACTAAACACTAATCAAATTAATCACCAATCAAATTATATATTTCTTCATTCACACATGTAAATGAAAGTGCCTATGGTATACCAAGAGAGAAGTGAATTAGTATTTAAAATTTTTTTAATTAAGATAAAAAAAGAGATATAAGAAAGCATTTAAGAGAATAAAATATTCAAACAAAAATTAAAAGCAAATAAGATTTGTTTTATTTTGCACACCATCTTATTCCCTTGCTCTAGTCTCATGAAAGCCTCTT
>NW_021569760.1:0-535 GCF_001605985.2 Dendrobium catenatum
TACCTGCAGGGAGCTCCACTGTTCCATTGCATTTTCCTTTTCGGTGTCTTCTTCGTGTTTTGCCGCTGCATCATCTCTTTTGGTATCAGAGCTAGTGTTAGCGACAATGGCGGAGAGTAGCCGACCCAAGGCGGACGGCGATCAGAGCCTGGAGGCGTTGTGGGAAACGCAAAAGCAAACCTCCAAGCAATTGGAGGAGCTCATTAATAACTTTGCAAGATTCGCGGATGATATGCGCGATGAAATGCGACAAATCCGGATAGCTACCAATCTAGTAGTGCACCCGGCAATCCCGGCAACCATACCGGCACACAGGCGAGTTTTACGGGGAGAACACGTTCTGATTCGGCGTCCTCCTCCTTGCCTAGAAGTCACGGATTCAGAGCTTGAGGCATTTCGGAGGAAGAACCGTCGGATGCGGAGGAGGAGCATCTGCAACCCAGAGCGGAGAGGTTGAGAAGACCATGCCCAATGAGAACAGAACATGAAGGTAAGCGCATTAAACTTGACATTCCTTTTTTTGAAGGGAGGTTGC
>NW_021569761.1:0-242 GCF_001605985.2 Dendrobium catenatum
ATTTTTGGAGTAACGTGATGCATTTTTATTGGTCTCTAGATGCCATCCGGACTCCGTACAGAATAATAAATCATTGGTTCGAGTCTTGTGTGTATGATGTGTGGGTGAATTTATATTAATTAGTCTTATTATTTTCAATCCATATGTCATTACAGTTTGAGTATATTTACCCTTAGTAATTTTCTTTAATTGCATCATTTAATTTAATAATTTTTTTTATTATTATTCATTCAAGTAGAATT
>NW_021569762.1:0-305 GCF_001605985.2 Dendrobium catenatum
CATTGAAAGTTTACTTATCCTACTTTGGTGATTGCTGCTAATATGTTATCCACAGTCATGTCTACTTATCCAATACTAGTCGACTATGGTGCTAGTCTCTATATAGAGTTTAAAAACTTTTGGCACCCTCCGCATCTAGATTGGATTAAGATCAATGTGGATACTTCTCTTTTGGAGTCGAATCTTGCAAGCATTGGGGGTATAATCAGAACAATAAAGGTAGATTTCTTTTTGCAATTAGAAAGAAGAAAATCCATTGGGATATTATTCAGTTGGAGATGGAGACTATTTTTTCAATAAAAGAC
>NW_021569763.1:0-750 GCF_001605985.2 Dendrobium catenatum
CATTAATATAATATAAATAATTAAATATATGACCATTAATACAACAACAACAACATCAAGCCTTTATCCCACTACGTGTGGTCGACTACAAAGGTCAAATCTCGTTTAAATCTAATAAAGAAAGGTCATTCCTAATATTTTCTAACCAAGTCTTTTTAGGTCTGCCTCTACCTTTCTTAACATAAGTCAAATCTATTCCCTCTACTCTCCTAACCGGGTGTTGACCCGTAATTGTATAAAAAAAAAATCAAATAAAAAAAATCGTACCTGCCCGCACGTCGTCGCCGCTGAAATCCCGTAAATCTAGCGATCGCGTCATTTCTCCACGACCTCGCACGACCTTTGTGTCGTTAAAATGAAAAAGAAAAAAGAGGCAGAGACCTCTCCTCTTCTCCCAAGCTTTCTCTCCCTCGATCTCTCTCGATTCGACCCAGCGCCCACGACGACTTTTCCTTTTGTTGGATCGGAAGCAATCGCAGGAGCTCGCTGGCTTTGGAACTATCTCCCCCTGCCGACTTCTTCGGTCCTTCCGTGACTGTTTGACGCCGCTCCTTCTACGACTTTCCCTTGTTGCCGGATCGGAAGTCGGACATTTGATCAGAAACAACAGGGGAGCTCGCCCGCACTGAAGAAAACTTTCTCCCTTTTGATCGCTACTTCGGCTTCTCCGGTGCTGTTCGACTCCTCCACCGACGTCTTCCCAGGCCGAACAAAAGTTACGGCATTTTGATCGGAAGCAAGCCAGGGGTT
>NW_021569764.1:0-221 GCF_001605985.2 Dendrobium catenatum
AGAAAGACTGTCCATAACAATGCAGAAGAGATAGGGTAAAAGGGGGCACCCTTGCCTTAAGCCAGAAGAAGAGTTAAAGTAACCTTCAAGAGCTCCATTAATAGATATAGAGAAATGCACGTCGCAAATGCAACCTCTTATCCAAGAAACAAAGGCTGAAGGAAAGCCTTTAGCAATCAGTCGACTAAGTAAAAATTCTCTTGAAACCGTGTCAAAAGCCT
>NW_021569765.1:0-326 GCF_001605985.2 Dendrobium catenatum
GCGGGAGAGGCGGCGGGAAGGGAGGCCGACCATGCGGGAGGGTCTCGGTTTCGCGACCTGGGGCTTGCGAGCGGAGAAAAATCGCGAAATGCCTGGATCGATCAGGTATAAGGGAAAAAAAGGGCTCATTTCAAGTAGGTGGGACCATTTGGATGAGGCGTACGCCTCACCCATAATTGCTCGGGTATAAGGGAAAAAAAGGGCTCATTTCAAGTAGGTGGGACCATTTGGATGACGTACGCCTCACCCATAATTGCGCAATTGAGGCGCGCCTCACACAGGGTGAGGCGTAAGCCTCAACCAGTGCCCAAATTGCGTGCGCTCGA
>NW_021569766.1:0-230 GCF_001605985.2 Dendrobium catenatum
TTAATTCATAAAGTTATAATTTATAATTTCAAATTAAAATAATAACATAAATGATTTTATTAGTAAATCACCCAAAAAATATAAAAAATATAAAAAAAAAACTTAAATGATCTAAGTTAATTATTTTTTTTTTCACTCGATGAGGTATAAATAGTACTCATTTGAACTATGATATAGGATTTTATTATTATTCTAATTTTATATAATTTTTAATTATCATTTTTACTAAG
>NW_021569767.1:0-320 GCF_001605985.2 Dendrobium catenatum
GCTAATATTTTAGTTCATAGTTATCTTTTAATTAAAAATAATTTTTATGTCTTAATTAAAGTTTGTCTCTTGGAATTCCAAAATGGCCTTTGGAATTCCAAGATGGTTTGTTTTCCCATGCCTTGGCTCTTTGGCTTCCACGGTGGGCTGCTGTTTTCCGTGCATGGCTCCTTGGACTCCTTGGTGGCTGTTGGTTTTCCGAGCTGAGGGTTCTTCCCGTGGCTTTTGGCGCCTCGGTTCTGGCGGGCCTCTTGGGATCCCGTGGCTGCTCCCTCGGTTCCCTGGCTGGGCTGTTTTTCCGTGAAGTGGGGGGGGGGGGG
>NW_021569768.1:0-1790 GCF_001605985.2 Dendrobium catenatum
TCCTTTCGGCATGTATTTAGTCTCTTTATCTTTCTAACGGTTGTTGGGTGTGTTTTTTTTTACCACTCAACATGTGTTGAAAGGTTGAGACTATTCTACAAGCCTTAGATTTCAAAATAACAATCTCTTTTCCACTTCTCCTAAAAAGAAATCTAATTTCAATCCACTCTTTAATTTTCAGAAAATTCAAATGGCTGGCCAATTGGTTTTCTCTTTCGACCGAGAGTTGTCCTCAACTGTTAACGACCAAGGGAGCACTATCATCTTTGGAATGGGATTCAGTACCCTTGAGCTCTCTATGGATGGACACCATATTGTTAGTTTGGATGCCAGTAAGGAAGTTCCTCCAGTGGTTGAGTTGATCGTGGGATCTGCACCTACCTTGCCAGTCATTAGTGATGACCAGAAATAGTTTGAGCCAGTTGTTGAGCCTCCCACTGAAGTCAAATCTGTTTTTGAGGAAGGATCTAGTTCTGGACTTAACTTTTCTACTGAGAATCAAAAGAAGAATTATTTGAGGAGACTTAGAAAGAAGATCTCTAAGGCAAAGAGAATTGTGCCTTTTAAGACTTTAGCTCAAGTAGAGCCTGAGGCTGATGAGGAGCTACCTATTCCTTCTTCCTCCCCCCTTCTAAAAGGGAACCGCTTCTACCCCTTAGCTTCTGCTCAAGGGGAGGAGAGGATAGCTAGTATAGCCCATTCCCCACCATGCCCGGTCGACTACTCGACTAAAAAGACTCCAAAAGAAAAGCATCTGCAGAAAACAAGTGCTTTGAGAAACATAATTCATACCTGTGCTGCACAGTCTGGGCAAACAAAGGAGCAGTACATGAAATAGTTGAAGGGAGTGATCTCTCATCGCTTCCAAAAAGAAGTGTTAAAAGAAGAGGCATCTAAGGCAAAGAATTTGACTCCACAACCTGTTAGGAGAAATAAGAAGTATGTTAGACAGCCCGCCACTTCAGTACTGGTTGATGGATACCACTGGGCGCCACACCCTCCTTCTTCCAAGATGGAGGGTATTGTGTTGACTGGGTCCGAGAGAGGTCGCCATTCTGTTGGCAGACCCCCGGTACCGCCCTCCAAAGTTGTAAGGTTGGCCTCAGTAGTTGTCAAACCAAAGGGGAATGAAACTCTAAAACATCTGGATATTAAGGGCAAGAGGCCCAAATCCCCTAAGAAGAAGTTTGTACCAAAAAGGACTAAGTTGGAGAATTTACCACCGCCTCCAAGAACTCCAAAGTTCATTCTCCAACTTCAACGAGTCCCAGTTAAACCTCCTCCAGTCTTGATTGAGTCGTTGGATGTTCAACCCAGTACTCCAGTTGTTGCAGTAGATAGTTCTCTTGCAGTCAGTCCAGTTCCTGATTCAGTTATGATTCCTGTTGATGATCCGGTTACTGAAAGCATAGATTTATGTGTCATTCCTAGGCTTCCTACACAAGAGTCTGAGGACCTTGCCTTACCTGATGTATGAGCTATTTCCCTACAAGCTCCTGCTTCACCCCTTGAGGTATGTGTCCCTCTCCCTGTAGAGAATGTCACTTTTCCAACTACCGATCTTGGGACAGTCGAGAAGGAAGGAATTGACCTAGATCTTGAGATAGAAGAAGAGCTAGCAATAGAGTCTCAATCAGATCATAATCCAAAACTTACAAAAATCATTGCCCTCCTGGATTCTGAAGAATTATTTGATATGGCTGAGTATAAAGGATATTTGCCCCCCGATCCTAAGTAAATTGGGGATATAACAGTCGAGGAGGTAGTTCAAGAAATAAGAAATATTCTAT
>NW_021569769.1:0-317 GCF_001605985.2 Dendrobium catenatum
ATTTCCCCTCCTATTCTGCCCTTTACTGCTTTACAAGTCAATGGTGGTGATGGAATGGTGCTTGGGTGTGGCCATGAAGTTGATGTTGTTAGTGATGGCTATATACAAGCTGTTGAACTTCCCTTGGTTAGGTGTGGTGCTGAGTTGTGTTTGAATATGTCTTTTTGACTATTGTTATTGGTAGATCTAATGCATCGGATAATTTGGTTGTTGCTGATATTTCAACTTTTCCTATTAACAATTTTGAACATCTATCGGTTGGTTTGGATAATCCACTTTAATGATATGGTAGATGATGGAGCTGCGAGAGTTATTTC
>NW_021569770.1:0-440 GCF_001605985.2 Dendrobium catenatum
GACTTGGGCCACACAACTTCCAAGAGCAATGTATTCCGCTTTAGCAGTGGAAAGTGCAACAAAGTTTTGCCTCCTACTAGACCAAGAGACCAAAGATTGTCCAATGAATTGACATGTTCCAGAAGTGCTTTTTCTATCCACCTTGCATCCTGCAAAATCAGAGTCAGAAAAACCAATAATCTCAAAAGAAGTGTTGTGTCTAGGGTGCCAAATCCTTAAGCCTTTTGTCCACAAAAGGTATCTAAAAATTCTCTTAACAGTAGTCATGTTGGATTCCTTAGGATCAGCTTGAAACCTAGCATAAAGGAAAACACTAAACATGATATCAGGTCAGCTCGCAGTCAAGTAAAGTAAAGATCCAATCATGCCTCTATGCTTCTTCTGATCAATAGACTTACCACTAGGGTCCTTATCTAATGGAGCACTAGAAGTCATGGGAG
>NW_021569771.1:0-266 GCF_001605985.2 Dendrobium catenatum
AATATTTTTGTTCTGAATGTGATCCCGAATGAACTTTTGATCAATCTCTATGTGCTTGGTGCGAGCGTGGAACACCGGGTTATTGGCTAAAGCTATGACAGATGTATTATCACAATACATGGTAGTCGGTTGGTTTTGAGAAATGCCAAAGTCGATGAGAAGACGACGAAGCCAAACGTCATCTGAAGTGAGGGCCGCCAATGCTCGGTATTCTGACTCAGTGGAGGATCGGGCGACTGTTGGTTGCTTCTTGACAGTCCATGAAA
>NW_021569772.1:0-751 GCF_001605985.2 Dendrobium catenatum
GTAAGGTCAACCCGAACCCGACCCGTTTTTCTAAACGGGTCAGAAATCCAAACCCGGACCCGACCAGTTTAACAAACGGGTTGACCCGAACCCAAATTTTTTGGGTCGGGTCCAGGTCGGGTTTTCGGGTCGTGTCAGAAATTGTCACCCCTAATGACAGGGTTTTAAAAGCAAAGTAAATCAATGGACAAGGAGTATGAATAAAGATTGATTTGGAAAGTGATTTTGAGCCTTAAGTTGACTAGTTTGACTGGTCAACTGTAGGCAATGTTGATAGGATAGAATGTAGGTAGTGTTTAGGTATAGATTTTAGATGATTGAAATCATGTATGATGATTGATTTCGATTAGATTGAGTTTGATCAAGTTATTGAAGTTCAGTGGATGTTGATTATATGAATGTTTAAAGTATGATTGGATGTGATTGGATTGATATTATTGAACTATATTTAAGATGATTGAAAACTGGGTATGTGACTATAGTAGAAGATTTTAGATGCTAGAAGTTGATTGAACATTGAATATATGATTGAATGTTGATTGAATGGAGGCTAGAAGATTGAAGATTAGATGATTGATTTGGATTTGTTGAAGTGATTGACATATTTATGATTACAAGCCAAAGATTGAGTGATAAGAACTTGATTGAAGGCTGGTTATAGAATTAAGTTGATTGATTTGACTGAATGGGTGAAATCTCAATGGATTTGAGATGAAGATTGAATTGAATCAGACTTGATTTAAGACCTAGA
>NW_021569773.1:0-296 GCF_001605985.2 Dendrobium catenatum
CACTAGAATATCCTAAGAACACTCCATCAGATTTTGGGTCAAAGTTTTCTAAGTAAGACTTCTCATTATTGTGAATGAAAACCTTACAACCAAAGATAAGAAGGTGGGAAAGATTGTGTGTCCTACCCTTAAGGATCTCATAGGGTGTCTTATCTAATTTGGCTCTAACATTCACCCTATTCAACACATAACAAGCTGTGTTAACCGCTTCAGCCCAAAAGTATATTTGAAGTGAATACTCAGCAAGCATGGCTCTAGCGCGGCTTCCACTAAGGTCTGATTCTTCCTTTCAGCTA
>NW_021569774.1:0-242 GCF_001605985.2 Dendrobium catenatum
GGTGCCTCCAAGGAGTGGACGTAGGTCAAGGTTAGACCGAACCATTATAAATCCGTTGTGTTCTTTCTTTATTACTTCCGTACTTTTAATTTTTGCATCGTTGGTTTTGATTGTGGTGAATCTTATTTTTTGGTTTTAAGTTTGAGTTTTGTTTTAAATACTGATTCACCTCTTTATCTCATTATTAGCCTTGGGCCAGTTCATGAGGGCTTAACATCCCTAACAAACTTTCTAATGCAATC
>NW_021569775.1:0-248 GCF_001605985.2 Dendrobium catenatum
GTTCTCTATCCACACTAGGAGAGTGTGAACAGCTGAAGGGTTCTCTGCCCACACTAGGAGAGTATGAAAGGGTAAAGGGTTCTCTGGCCACTTTAGGAGAGTGTGAAAGGACGAAAGGTTCTCTGCCTACACTTGGAGAGTGTGAAAGGACGGACGGTTCTCTGCCAACACTAGGAGGAGTGTAAAAGGATGATAGTTCTCTGGCGCACCAGGTAGTGGTGGAAGAGAGTTTTGTAAAGGCTTCTCCT